>NC_141618.1:39200067-39501822 GCF_047967505.1 Dipteris shenzhenensis | reverse complement strand
TGAATGAACGTGTGCTAGGGATGCCAAAATGATGTGCAATGGGCTGGAAAAATACTCCGTAACGTGATGTTTTCGTGTGTGAAATCTGGGTTCAAACGGGGTTTAGTTTGTGTCCCAAACGGATGAATTACGAGGGGGTAAAGCACTTTGGGCACTTCCACTAAGCATTCTAAAATGCTTAGAGGAAGTGGCCAAAGTGCCAGGATTTGGGGGGTCTTGCTTAGGCACTCATCCTGCAATTCAAGTGTTAAAGTTGGCCAAGTTTTTGGGGTTAAAAGGACCAAGTCAGGGTCACTTTAGGCTAGGTGACTTTTGTTTGAGCGGGGCGGGTGTCGCCGGACCGGGCGGGGTGGGGGGTGGGTCGTGGCGGCTCTGCGGAGCACCTCCGCGGGACGGCCGAGGGGGTTTGACAGAGAGGGGGCGGTGTACAGAGAGGGGGGTAAGGGGGAGAGAGAGAGAGGGGGTGGGGGAGAGAACGAGGGGGAGAGACGAGAGAGTGAGAGAGAGAGGGGGGGAAGGGGGAAGAGAGGAGAGAGAAAAGACAGAGAGGGGGGGAAAGGGGGGAGAGAGGAGAGAGAAAAGAGGGAGAGGGGGATGGGGAGAGAAGGATAGAGAGAGAGTAAAGACAAAGAGGGAGAGAGAGTAAGTGAGAGAGAGGGGGATGGGGAGAGAAGGATAGTAGAGAGTAAAGAGAGAGAGGGAGAGAGAGTAAGAGAGAGAGAGGGGGATGGGGAGAGAGGAGAGAGAAAAGAGAGAGAGAGAGAAAGAATAAGAGAGAGAAAGGGGGAGGGATAGAGAGAGAAAGAAAGAGAGAGAGTGAAAGGGGGAGGTGGTGGGGGTAGTGGAAATGGGAGGGGGAGGGGGGAGGGGGAGGGGGAGAGGGAGGGGGGAGGGGGAGGTGGTGGTGGAGGGGGAGGGGGAGGGGGGAGGGGGAGGTGGTGGTGGAGATGGAGGGGGGAAGGGGAGGGGGGAGGGGGAGATGAAGGGGGAGGGGGGGTGGAAGGGGGGAGGGGAGGTGGTGGTGGTGGAGGGGGGGGGGGGGGAGGGGAGAGGGGGAGGTGGAGATGAAGGGGGGAGGGGAGAGGGGGAGGTGGAGATGGAGGGGGGAGGGGGAGGGGCAAGGTAGAATGGAGGTGGAGGGGAGAGGGGGAAGGTGGAGATGGAGATGGAGGGGGGGAGGGGGAGGGGGAGGTGGAAATGTTGAGATATCAAGCTCTACCCCTGATACCCTCTCCTGGATGACTATCATTTATGTCACCGCCTATGTTAGTTGTACTCGTGGTGTAGTTAGACTACCACGTATGTTTTTGGTTTGGGTTCACATATGAACCACGTATTCTAGGTTTGACATATAGGGTATTTCCCCCTTCTATTGTATTGTTGTTGTTGTGTGCAAAAGTGAAGAAAGGCTTCACCCTCCAACCTTGTGTCCTCTCTCTTTTGTGTGTTGTGAAGAAAGCTGAACTTGAGTCTCCTATCTCTCTCCCTCATTCTTTACATGGTATCAGAGCCTTGTTCGAGGTAAGGAGCTCAAGAAAGCAAGCCAAGTTTGTGGTGTCCTGGTAAGAGGACTAGTGTTGCTTTCCTATTTCGAGTTTGGGAGCAAATCTTTGCAGGTAGCACAGCCAGAAGTGCAGCAGTGCACTGTTTTCAGATTGAGAGGCCCTTGGCGGTGTGGCGAGAGCGCAGTATATGCTGCGGGCGGGGGCGAAGCCCTCGGTGACTTTATTTTTTTGATTTGAGGCCATTTCGGGGCCCGTTTTGAAGGCGCAAGTTCTTCGCAGGCACTCAGAAAAAGGCCCTGTTTTTGCTGTGCGACCACCGCACGGCTAGTCGGTGGAAAGGTGCCATAGAAATTGCATCGTATGCCTGTGTGCAGAGATATTGGGAGTTGCAGATTCATGCCTGTTGCCTGTTGATGCAAAATCGTCACTAGGAAGTGACTGTGTGGTGAAATACCACTTTCGTCAGTGTTGCAGATCTGCCCCTGTGAGGCTTTTCGCAGAAGTTTTGCTATTTGCCCTTGTGAGGCATTTGCTGTGTTTACAGGTTGCTGTTGCAATTCGTGATTTGTAAAATGTCTGAGAATCTGTCTACCATTGTCAGTGAGAAGCTTGACAAGAACAACTTCCAAGCATGGAAGTTCAGGATGACAAACTTCCTTATGGGAAAGGGAGTTTGGGATTACATCAGTGGTGAAACTACAGAACCAGTTTTGGGTGCTGCTCCTACTCCTGCTGAATTGAAGGCGTTTAAAGAATGGCATGAAAAAGCCAGAAAATGCCTGTATTGGCTGTCTGTTAGCATTTCAGATTCTATGATTGTGCATATACAGGATGTAGAGACGCCTAAGGAGGCATGGGACACATTGGTGAAGCTGTATAGCACAAATACCAAAGCACGAAAGATGCAGCTAAAGCAGGAGTTGCACAATGTGCAAAGGAAAAATCTGAATATAAATGAGTATTCCTTGAAGGTGAAAGGCCTTGCAGATTCTCTTGCCTCCATTGGAGCACCTGTTGATGATGAGGACTTAGTGTCCGTGACCTTGAATGGTCTTGGGAAAGATTATGCACAATTTCGGACATCCATTGGAGTCCGTGAAACATTTCCTGATTTTCAGGAACTTATTGCTCTCTTGCTGAGTGAAGAGCAAAGGAATGGTGGTTCAGCCACCTCAACTTCTCAAGAGACTGCTTTCTACTCGAATACAGGTAGAGGTAGGGGTAGAGGAAGAGGCCGTTTTGGTGGCCGTGCAGGAAAATCAGAACCAACAGCAACAACAGGAAAACCAGTCCTATGGAGGAGGACATGATAGTTCTAGAGGCAGGGGGAGCCAAAGAGGCCGTGGTTCATGGCAAAGGAACCAGCAAGTAAATAGCAGCACAGAATGCTATTATTGTGGAAAGCCTGGACACAAGGAGAATACATGCTATAAAAAACAGAATGACATCAAAAGTGGGAAGTTGCAGCAAAGCAACTATGCATCATCAAGTGGGCATGGTGACGACAGAAATGAGCACCTTTTTGTGATGCAGCATATGGTTAACTCCATGTCAGGAGATGCTGCAGCTTGCAATGATGTTTGGTATGTTGATTCAGGTGCCTCTAACCACATGACCAGTCATGATGAGTGGTTTCATGATGTTAGAAATTTGGATAAGCCAGGTTATGTTGAAACAGGTGATGATACTGCGCACCCAATTACGCAGGTTGGTAAAGTGCCATTGGCTATGCAGGATGGCAAAACGAAGTACTTGGCAGATGTACTTCATGTTCCAAAAATCACTAAGAACCTGGTTTCAGTTGGCCAGATGGTTGAGCAAGGTCTGCAGGTTAGATTTAATCCTGATGGATGTTTTGTTGAGGACTTGAAAAATAAGTGCCGCTTGGTTGCGAAAGGCAATAAAAATGGCAGAATGTTCACCTTGGATGTTGATATGCCTGAGGTCAAAGCTGCTATGTTTGCGCATGGGAGAGGTGTCATTGCAGATATTGAGATATGGCACAAGCGCATTGGGCATGTGAATATACAAAGGCTGAAATCTATGCAAACGAAAAACATTGTTGCATGTTTGCCTAAATTCAGAGTTGAGGGAATGCAAAAGGTATGTGAAGCATGCCAAATGGGTAAGCAGGCCAGACATGCATTTCCCAAAAATGCTAAGGTGAGCAGAAGACCTTTGGAAGTGATCCATTCAGATGTTTGGACAACCAAAGCTGCTTCTATTGGTGGATGCCATTATTATGTGACGTTTATTGATGACTACACTAGGAAGGTGTGGATTTATTTTATGAAGCACAAAAGTGAAGTGTTCAGCCATTTCAAGGCTTTTAAGGCCATGGTTGAAAAAGAGAAAGGTGTGCATATTAAAGTGCTAAGATCTGATGGAGGGGGAGAGTACTTTTCAGAAGAATTTTGTGAATATCTGAAAGAACAGGGAATTCAAAGGAAGTACTCATGCAGGTCTACCCCTCAGCAGAATGGGGTTGCAGAAAGGAAGAACAGGCATATTGCAGAAGTAGGACGGGCGATCCTAAATGAGAAAAACATGCCTGATTATTTTTGGGCTGAAGCAGTAGCAACTGCTGTTTATATTATGAACAGAACCCCCACTGCAGCTGTCCATGGCATGACGCCTGAAGAAATGTATACAGGCCAAAAACCAGATATTTCTCACTTGAAGGTATTTGGTTGCATAGCTTATGTTCATGTTCCTGATGAGAAGAGAACAAAGCTGGATCCAAAGGCAGAAAAATGCATCTTTATTGGATATGCTCAGCACCAGAAAGGGTATCGCTGTTATAACCCTTCTACCCGCAAAATGCAAGTGAGCAGAGATGTTGTTTTTGATGAAATGAGCAGCTGGTATGCACCAACTGTTATGGTAGGAGATGCAGATGCAGGAAATGGGAATGCTGCAATAAATGCAGAGCAGCAATCTCAAGCCTTGAGTGGACCCAGAGAGTCCTCTACTAGTGGATCTAATGCATGGACAGGGAGATTGAGATCTAGTGAATCGTCACATGGCAGCCCTGATAGTGTTGTGCAGGTATCACATAAGGGAAAAGAAAAAGTAGACCATGCTCCAGTGTTTGATGTGTCTGCTGGTAGCTCTCATGTTGATGGAGAGTCAAGCGGCTCTGAAATGAGCCTTGATGAGGAACTTGGGATTCCTTCTGTTGTTACACCTGGTGCAAGGAAAAGCATGCATGATTTAAAGACTCCTGCAACTGATCCAGTTGTACGGAGGTCCACTCGTATTAAGTATCCAGTTGACAGGCTGAGATATGATGGGTATACAGCACATCACTATGCTTATATGGTCAAGGTTCTAGAGGAGCCAGAGCCCACATATTTTGAGGATGCAGCAGGGCATAAAAATTGGGAAGCAGCTATGGATGAAGAGATGGCTGCCTTGGATGCAAACCACACTTGGGATTTGATGCCTTTGCCTCATGATAAGAAGGCTATTGGCTGCAAGTGGGTTTACAAAGTAAAGCACAATGCTAATGGGTTTGTTAGCAGGTACAAGGCAAGATTGGTTGCCAAAGGTTTTGCACAGACATATGGAATTGACTATGAGGAAACTTTCAGCCCAGTTGCAAGGATGGCAACCGTGAGAGCAGTAATTGCTATGGCTGCTGCAAAGGGATGGTCTTTGCATCAGATGGATGTGAAAAATGCCTTCTTGCATGGTGATTTGCAGAAAGAGGTTTATATGATGCAGCCGGAAGGTTATGAGGATAATTCACATCCCGATTTTGTATGCAGGTTGCGCAAAGCCTTGTATGGCTTAAAACAGGCGCCGAGGGCATGGTCAGACAAGATAGGTCAATATCTTGTCACTATTGGATTTCAGATTTCCAATTCAGATTTTTCACTTTATGTGAAAATGACAAACAGAGGGATTGTGCTTATAGTCATCTATGTTGATGACTTGATTATTACAGGTGATAGTGATGCAGACATTAATGAAGTGAAGCTGCTGTTGAAGCAGAAATTTGAGATGAAGGATTTGGGAGAGCTGTGTTACTTCTTGGGCATTGAGGTTATTAGATCCCCGAGTGGGATATGGCTGTTGCAAAGGCAATACGGTTTGGACATGCTGTCCAAATATGGGATGACAGGCTGTAAGCCTATCTCTGTTCCATTGGAGCAGAATGTGAAGCTCAATGCAGAGACAGGTGAGCTTCTTGAAGATATTACTATGTACAGGCGCATAGTAGGTAGCTTGATTTACATGACTATAACCAGACCAGATTTGAGCTATGCTGTGGGGCTGGTGAGTCAGTTTATGCAGGCATCAAGGAAGCCACATTTGGATGCGGCTAGGCGCATACTGCGGTATGTGAAGTCCACATTGCATTATGGACTGTTTTATGAAGCTGGGTGTGCATTACAGGTACATGGATACATAGATGCTGACTAGGCTGGTAGTGTCTCAGACAGGAGATCTACTAGTGGTTTTATGTTTTCCCTTGGGAGTGGTGCCATCAGTTGGAGCAGCAAGAAGCAGCCAACAGTTGCCTTGTCGAGCACAGAGGCTGAGTACATGGGTGCAGCAATGGCTGCATGTGAGGTAGCTTGGTTACGGAAGCTACTTGCAGATATGGGACAGTCAATTCATGCAGCCGTTGTCATTCATTGTGACAACATTAGCAGCATCATGCTTGCTAATAACCCAGTTTATCATGCTAGAACGAAGCACATTGAGGTGCATTATCACTTTGTGAGAGAGAAGGTTCTAGCTGGTGAGATTGATCTTGTCTATGTCAGCACTAAGGAGCAGGTGGCTGATATTTTTACGAAGGCATTGGGTACCGAGAAGCTTCGCAGATTTAGGAGCTTGCTTGGTGTACGTGAGATGGATTTGAGCTTGAGGGGGAGTGTTGAGATATCAAGCTCTACCCCTGATACATCTCCTAGATGACTATCATTTATGTCACCGCCTATGTTTAGTTGTACTCGTGGTGTAGTTAGACTACCACGTATGTTTTTGGTTTGGGTTCACATATGAACCACGTATTCTAGGTTTGACATATAGGGTATTTCCCCCTTCTATTGTATTGTTGTTGTTGTGTGCAAAAGTGAAGAAAGGCTTCACCCTCCAACCTTGTGTCCTCTCTCTTTTGTGTGTTGTGAAGAAAGCTGAACTTGAGTCTCCTATCTCTCTCCCTCATTCTTTACAGGAAATGGAGGTGAAGGGGAGAGGGGGAGGTGGAGATGGAGGGGGGAGGGGGAGGGGGAGGTGGAAATGGAGGTGGAGGGGGGAGGGGGAGGTGGAGATGGAGGGGGGAGGGGGGAAGGGGGAGGTGGTGGTGGAGAGGGGGAGGTGGAGATGGAGGGGGGAGGGGGGAAGGGGGAGGTGGTGGTGGAGAGGGGGAGGTGGAGATGGAAGGGGGAGGGGGGAAGGGGGAGGTGGTGTTGGAGAGGGGGAGGTGGAGATGGAAGGGGAGGGGGAGGGGGAGGTGGAAATGGAGGTGGAGGGGAGAGAGGGAGGGGGAGATGGAGGGGGGAGGGGGAGGGGGAGGTGGAAATGGAGGTGGAGGGGAGAGGGGGAGGTGGAGATAGAGGGGGGAGGGGGGAAGGGGGAGGTGGTGGTGGAGAGGGGGAGGTGGAGATGGAAGGGGGAGGGGGGAAGAGGGAGGTGGTGTTGGAGAGGGGGAGGTGGAGATGGAAGGGGAGGGGGGGAAGGTGGAGATGGAGGGGGGAGGGGGAGGGGGAGGTGGAGATGGAAGGGGAGGGCGGGGAGGTGGAGATGGAGGGGGGAGGGGGAGGGGGAGGTGGAGATGGAGGGGGAGGGGGGAGGTGGTGGTGGAGATGGAGGGGGGAGGGGGGAGGTGTAAAAAAAAGAGCAAAAAAACCTGAAAGACGGAAATCGAAAAGGAGGGAGAAGTGGTCACCTGAACGCTCTCCAAGTCTTTCTCGATGTAGCAGGATTGTTGCGGAACAATGGACGGTGGGTGGAAGGATGGGTTATCGCTACGAGAAGGGCTCGAAGTCACTTACAATGCGAGGATAGGAGTAAGGTGGTGGTCGATGGAGAGGGAGGAGTGTCTTGCGTGGGGCTTGGAATGAAGAAGAGAATGGAGGCAAAAAGTGAAAGATGAAGAATGAGGGGGTGGAGTAGGTTTTTATAGGATTTGATTTTAGGTTTAGGGTTTAACCCTAAACTCTTCCCGAGCCATCTCTTTATGGAGAGCTCGGTTTGCTTTTCTGAAAAAAGTTAAAATGATCGAAATTGCAAGCTCTACACATTTGTGTCCACTACCTAGCCTGATTGTATATCATGTGGCTTCTATTTAAGAAATTAAGAAAATTTCTTAAGGTAGTTACCCAAGGTTAATGCTTGGGGTTGATATGTTTGGCTAGAAATGGAAAAAAAATTTTACTCTCCTTGCCCTTGAGTGTTATGTTCGTGAAAGTTCAAAGTAGTTTGTTGTTTTACACATACCTACGTATGTTTACTCACTACTTGAGACGCTAGTCTCCTCAGCAGCAGCGCCAAATGTTTGCTCTTTCCTATTGCTTTCGTAGGAAGAGCTGGGAATTCTATGTTTGCAGGGTTCCGAGGCTTTTTGTCACCTACAAATATATTGGGATTGTCGGTTGTCGTATATGTGTAGCTTAGGACCTCGAGTCGTGTTCCGGTGAGAGACATAGGCTTAAGTGTGCTAAGCAAACAAAGTGCAAGCATGTGTAAAAGGAACGTAAATCATCTTTGTTGAGGTAATGAAGGCTTTCGCCTTCATTGGGGGTTGTAGGGTTTAGGAGGAGTTTAAGGGTTCAAAAGGAGGTTCTAGGGTTTAGAAAGAGTTCCAGGGTTTAGAAGGAGGTTCCAGGGTTCAGAAGGAGGTTCCAGGGTTTAGAAAGAGTTCCAGGGTTCAGAAGGAGGTTGCAGGGTTTAGAAGGAGGTTCCAGGGTTCAGAAAGAGTTCCAAGGTTAGGGTAGAGTACATGGTGGAGAGCTCGTCTCCCTCGTAGATCATGGAGTTTTAAGGGTTGAGGAACAAAGGGTTTCGGGGAGCATAGGAGTGGGAGAGGAAGAAGGTGTAAGAGCATGGGGGAAAGAAGAGAGAGGAGGGAGGAGGAGGAGAGAGGAGGAGGAGGAGGGAGGAGGAGGAGGGAGGAGGAGGAGGAGGAGGGAGGAGGAGGAGGAAGGAGGAGGAGGGAGGAGGAGAGGGAGACAATGGGTTGCAAGGTTGGAGGAGAGGGAGGAGGAGTTGCAAGGTTAGGACATGCTTTTGGACGTGCAGTGCAAGGAAGCATGGACACTTGAGACAAATGCTTGGAATACCAAAGTAGACTCAACACAATGCCCCAAAGAGTGTGGGCTTCATTCCATTATGGGGTATTTATACAAGTTCGAGAGCTTCTCTCTCTGCATGTAACACAAAGTTGTAACACAAAGTCGTATCACAAAGTTGTAACACAAAGTTGTATCACAAAGTTGTAACACAAAGTTGTAACACATTCTCTCTCTACATGTAGAAGTTGTAACACAAAGTTGTAACACAAAGTTGTTACACAAAGTTGTTACACAAAGTTGTAACACAATGTTGTGTCACAAAGTCGTAACACAAAGTTGTATCTAGAAGTTGTAACACAAAGTTGTAACACAAAGTTGTATCACAAAGTTGTATCACCTTCCCTTTCTAAGTCGTAACACAAAGTTGTATCTAGAAGTTGTAACACAAAGTTGTATCACAAAGTTGTATCACCTTCCCTTTCTACATAAGTTCATGTTGGCACAGAGTCAACAGTTGGTGTAGTCTAGATTAGCATAGATTAGTTTGTCCTTAGGGGAGAGAACTCCAAAAAAACCAATCAAAGCCATGCTCAAAACTTCCCGACTAGTTCCCACTCCATTCGTTCACATTCAATTTCACACTCACAACCACCCTACCATTTAAGCAATGATCAAGCTTTCAAAACTTTCAAGATGATTGGAAGTTGTATCAATGGACAGGACAGATTACAGTTGAATCAGTTAAGGGACTAGATAGAGTAGATTATATTTATACTAGTTGTGGGAGTTGACATAGCATTTTGCACTGATATCTAACAAACTTCAAATTGGTATTCGATTGTACTTTATTTCATTTTACACTATCCACAAGTTCATTGTAAATCCTTATTTTTTACACATTTATGCATGTATCTAAGCCTTGTAAAGCCTTTTAGGCTATTCCCAAAGCATGAAATTGACACTTATGTGGTTGGAAAGAATGAAAACTTTGTTGAGAGTTGTGGTGCCATGAGCACTTATAGAGCAAAGGTATGAGTAAAAGGAAAGCTACCACATGGCATGGAGGAGATATCCCACATGTGAGCAAGCAAATGGATGTAAGTACACTCACCTATAAAAGGGAGGTTCATTTGAAGTAATATCAATCAAGCACTTTGCACTATCTCAAGATTCTCTTTACGAGTCCAAGCTAATCTATCTTGGAACCTAATTGACTTGAGGTACATGTCATGAGCACTCTCTGGCATCATGTTTCCACATAGGTTCCATCCATCTTAGAGTGCTCCATAGATCTTGAGGCACACATGTTTTGCCATGGTATCAGAGCATAGGTTTAGCTCTCCTAGTTTAGCTCATTAGTAGTTTACTAGGATTGCTCCCATTCCTAGATTAGTTGTAGGCATGTCTTAGGAGCTCATGTTTTTTCTCCTAGGTTAGTTTTAGTTTTAGATTGAGAGAATTCCGTTCATGAGAATTTGAGATATTTTCATTCTTGTGAGAGCTAAATCAATCTTTCTGATTGTGTGGAAGAGAGAGACACATTCATGATCATGCCTCTTGAGTGATTGTTCAGATTCTCTTTAGATTTGAGAGCATTCTTTGAGAGATTCTTGCTGAGAGGAAGAAGAGATTTCCATTCATGCCTCAGAGATTTGGTGAGAGTCTAATTCACAAAGAATCCCTACGAGTCTTCTTGTGTGTGAGAGAGAAAGAGTTTCTACAACTCTATCTACAGCCAACCAAGGCAACGCTTCTTCTACCTCGACTCTAAGGAAGCAGATTGTAGCAAAGGCAACTCTACAAGCAACTAAAGCAACCTAGTAGGCTATCTACATTGCCTAGAGCAGCCAGCCTTCAAGATAATGCACCAGCGACTTCTACAAGCCTCCCATGACTTCTGCCATAACAGCGCCAATGCCATCCAATCGACCTTGCAAGCTTCAATGCCCACGGCCCTCCATTGATGAGCTAGCTGCCAAGTAGATCAGTTGCCCATCATCCATGAGCCAGAAGTAGCAATACGTTCACAGCTTCACAGACTCCCAACAACCAGTGCGCCTCAGCCTCCTTCGACAAAGCTTCTCCACCATAGTCACAACTTCTGCTTTTCCGCAATCAGCTCTAGACGCCGAGCAATGACCTATAATGAAAGCTCCAGTGACTCGAGCTCCAAAGCCTCCACCAACGATGGGCATCCCCTCCATCTTTAAACAATAGCAGCAGCGACGCGCAGTGCTAGTCTCCACCGACGGATGACTCCATCGACGAAAATTAGAGAAGAGAAATCACCTCAGAAGTACAAAGTCTCGTAAGTTTCTCCACAAACGACACGTGGCAGACAAGTATAGTCAAGCTAAGGTTAGGGAAACTTAACCCATGGTTCAGAGGCTTGGTCAGCTTCTTGCCACATGGCAGATAGGGCTTTACCCTGGTTAGTTCAGTTAACCTTGGTTAGCCAGGGTGTGGTCACTAGTAGATAGGGTTAGTTAAGCCACATCAGCATGCACAGTTAGCAGTGCCTTCTAAGCACATAGCCTCTTGTTAAGCACAGTATGGAATTCTGCATGTGAATCCATGTGCCATCATCAAAGGCCCCTCTTCTTCACAAAAGCTTCAACAAGCCATAACTTGTAATCCAGGAAGAATTTGCACATGCTCCGAAAAGGAAAAGTGAGTCTCTTTTCTAGCCTTACACGCTTGTTAGATTAGAATCATTGTATGCAATTAGACACTGCCAATATTTAAAGAAATAAATTGGTAAGACCTTTGCAACAAATGGAAAAATGACGCATGAATGCACAAAGCATGCCAAAAGCACAAGTGCATGAGATGACCATAGCAGAAAGCATGGCATCCACACATAAAGCATTAAGGCACATGGAAGAACAAAGCATCATGCATGAAGCTACACAAGGAAGAAGATTGCAGATTGAAGAACCAGCAAGTCAACTACATGGAATCATCATCAAGCCATGAGCCAAAAGGTGACATCAATGGAATGTGTTAAGGAAAAAAAAAATTTGCCAACCTTGCCTATATTTTGTAATCAAACCTGTCCACTTGAGAGTAGCTATGAAAGCACCCAGGGGAGATATTGACATGTAAACCACACTTTACCATCTTAAGTAGCAATGTATGCACTAAGGGGAGGTGATGGAATGTAACTCACATCTGACCACCTTGCAGTAGCCAAAGGATTATGGCACCAAGGGGAGGTGTTGAGAGTGGTGGTGCCATGAGCACTTATAGAGCAAACGTATGAGTAAAGGGAAAGCTGCCACATGGCATGGAGGAGATATCCCACATGTGAGCAAGCAAATGGATGTAAGTACACTCACATATAAAAGGGAGGTTCATTTGAAGTAATATCAATCAAGCACTTTGCACTATCTCAAGATTCTCTTTACAAGTCCAAGCTAATCTATCTTGGAACCTAATTGACTTGAGGTACATGTCATGAGCACTCTCTTCATCATGTTTCCACATAGGTTCCATCCACCTTAGAGTGCTCCATAGATCCTGAGGCACACATGTTTTGTCAAACTTGAGGTGTATCAATGGGACTCATTGTGATTTTGATTTATCAAAGTAATTGTAGTTTGTCAAAGTACCTAAAATTTTTGTTGTGCTTTAATATAGGATGGATCTTGAGGCTACAGCATTTGTCAATGGTATGACACTAAAATACAATGAAAGAATTTATGCCCCAAGGACTTCACAAACTGGACCGTTGTTGACACAACAAAGAAATCATGGTTCTTGGTATTGAGTAAAGGAAATCTCATTCTAGTGATGACAAAGAGAGAGTTGGAGAAAGATGAGTTGGCATCAGATGTATCTTTCTCAAAGAGCAATTTGATTCAAGGGGGAACCTTACTAGGAATAAAAATTGAAAAAGATAGCACTACAATGATGATTTACACAAAGTCAAGAATGAGCAATAGATTATTGTTTCTTCTTTCAAAGAAAGATGCAATGCACTTTGTGATGCTGCCGCCAAAAGCACCTAGATTTCCCGAATTGGTTCCTGCATTGGAGATCCTCCAACATGTGTGGGAGGAATTTTCCATTGAGGAAGCAAGAAAAATGCAGTCAAAGATTATCCTTGAATACTTTTAGGGTGTCATTGAACAAGGTTCAACTTCATTGGAGTGACCTAAGGTGCAAGAATCCACACATGAGAAAGGAAGTGATGAGACACACCATGTAGACCTGGTTCATGGTAATACAAATGAGAGAGGAACTGGAGTGGATGAGACATAACACATTGTAGCATTGGATGAGGGTCTTGTACACATGGATTCTTACAAGGGATCTACATCTGAGATAGGAACTAAATTGGCTGAGACATGACATGCATCAGATGATACAAGACATGCATATGCATCTCAGATAGGAATTGAATTGACTGAGACATGACATGCATCAGATAAGGCAGGACATGCACATGAATCTCTTGTTCATGGTATTACTCACTTAGATTACTCACTTAGATGGTGTAACTCATAAAATCGTGTATCCATGAAGCAAAGGCTAGTGGACCCAATAGATAGTCCACTGTGCTTCTCTCCCCACCATATGGGAAACAAGTGAGCCCACTAGATGATGGCTATCTCTGGAGCCCGTATATATGATCAAGTCATAAAAAGCCCCCAACTCGAGTAAATTCCTCCCATATGCTATAACTAGTGCATCTACATCTTCTGACTACCTCATGATCCCTAGCTCTGCTACATCCATCTCTAGTACTATGAGGGAATCCTCATCAAAATCCAGCAAGCCAACCAGTGTGTGCGTGACGCGTCACCAAGGAGGAGAGTGTTCCCCGGTCTCAAAAACTCTATGATGTCATCATGGATGGTCTCATATGGGTGGTTCCCATCTGTGAACTTCTCATGCATAGGATGATGTGTCTAGGGGAAAGTAACACATCTCAATGAAAATTGTGTGTGTGAAAAGGACAACCACACCTCTCGAACCCCATACCCCATTGTCTCCTCTCATCTCCTTCCGGTGGGCTGATTCCCAAATAAATCCCATCACTGTCGGCAGCCCTCTTTCTAGGCTTTCATGGGACTCATTGTAGAAGATCATGTCTTTGTCGGTGTATGTTTCCAAGAAACCCCAAGGGTTTGACCAAAGGGTACCATTGCAGTTTCACACTACCATTCTCAACTCCTAGTTCTGACACCATCATGTGCTATCCACCTCCCCTTCTTCTCTTTCTTCTCTTTCCTCCCATTTTTCTGTCTCTCTAATGATCACTTTCCCATCTCTATAGACAACCCATTTACCTGCATCTCTTGCTACAATAACACACACCATCCCCTCTCTTCGATGCTCCTACTATAGCAATGTGAGGTCATCATCCAAGTACATTCTTGTCCCTTTCAAGGTTGCCCTCATGCTCATGAGGGTAGACTTGTCCATTTCTATCCTGAATTTCATTAGAAGTGGTCTTGTTGCGGCCTCGGATTTGCTAACTCTCCATGCTATCTCGCATATGAGGTTGACTCCCATCTTGGTGAACAAAGTTTTGGCATCTTTTTTTTTTGGCAAAAAAGAGACTTCTATCAAGTAAGAAAGAAACTCGCTAGAGCAAGCTCTGTGTGGAAATACATGTTAAGCATGTAACAAAAAACACCTTAGAAGAATGAGGTAGAAAGAAACCAAGGCTGAGGCTGAAAATGCCAACTCAACCTTGTAGAAGTCTCAGCAAAGAAGGGAGAGTCTTTCCAATCTATGAGAAAAGTAACTCTGCTAAAGGAGGCTGCTCGAGAGGATCCCTACATGGTCGCACAAATGGTTATCAGAATGTGTATTGTATCTATCCAAGTACTGGCCAAGAAGGGTGGACCTAAGAACCCTCCAAAGCCTCAGTGCATCTGGCTCTCCAAATGTGCCATGCTGCAATGCTAGCTAAGACCTCCCATGGAGAGTCAATTGAGGAATGAGCAGCCCTGAAGAGAGTGGCCGGAACATCCTCTAGAGAGCATGACTCCACAAGGTGTCATCGAATGTGAAGAGCCCAAGAGGAGTCATGTCTCTCAAAGAAAACCTGGGGCCCTGAAAGAGTGAGCCAAGCCACTGATCCCCAAGTCATATAGAAGGGGAGGCAAACAAAAGTGCTGAAAAGTCTTGCAGTCCCCTTCCATATGATTCTCTCCTATCTGCAATCCCAAAGGCAGTGTTGTATTGTCTATGAAGCAGAAAGGCAATGAGGGCAAGTAGGGTTAGCCCCGAACTTGGATCTCCAATGGTTCACTGCTATCCCACGATGAATAGAAAGCCAAAAGAAGAGAGTGATTTTTCTATTCCGGTGGGATTTCTAGAGCCTCTGCTAAAAAAATTTTTGCAAGTCAGTAGAAATCTGAAAGTTCTCCCAATATGGAGCTCTGGTAGGCCTCCAACCCCTACAGTTGAGTTGGAATTTCCTAGCATTACTGACCATGTAATGAAAGAAGGGGATGCCCTTCTCTTGGTGCCCTTCATCTATCCATTCCCATTCCCTAGAGTCCCACTACAGAAACTTAATTGGGACACCTCCATAGAGCCACAGCCTCTATGAGCCTAGGGCGATGAGTAGCGGCCAAATACCACTGTGAAAGAGAGCCATGCTCCATGAAGCCCACTATCCTGACTGGTTGAAACGGTACCTCCAACAAGATATTGTCTATGGATTTGGACAGCTTGGCCCCCGAAGAAGCATCAAAGACTAGGAATCCTCATATGTGTCATGTAAAGCAATCACCTACAAAGGAATTCCCAATCTGAAAAATGCCCCCATCTAGGTGGAACAAGTAATAGGCATGTCATTTGTGTCCACCCAATCCAAGGGTAAGGCTGCATCAATCTATTGGACTCTCTCTACACTCCCTCTGAGATTATGAACCATCTAGGCCTGTCGGTCTGCAGGAAGCTTCCTAAAGGCTTTCCATTATCCCACAATAGATGCAGGGCCCCTCTCTCATTTGGGCCACTACATGTAAAGAGAAGCTCCAAGTGGTCTGCCATGCTCATCCAGAATATTGTCGTTCCACATGATAGGCTACCTTTCAATCTCTTCACAAGTGGATGGGGGAAACCTGCGAAGAGTACTCCTGAAGCTGGCCCATGCTTTCAGGATAGCAACCATAAGAGGGGAAGAAGGAGATTTGAGGTGGGCTATGGTGAAAACCCATCTGGTATATGTGTCCAATCCTCTCCTGAAGTGGGCGTGCGAGACTGTATGCATCTGATAAAGAAATCCTTCCAAGGCTCTTTCCTTGGCATAAGTCCTCTCACAATGACCTTGCAGAGTAAGGCTCTACACTATAGATCTAGGTCGATTATATTCAAACCCCCTTCTCTTGTAGGAAGAATCAAGGTCTCCCAAGCCACCCTAGCTGTAACATCAGTTGTGCCATCTAGACCACTCCATAAAAAGTTTCGTATGGGCCTGTTAAGCTAAGTGATACAATCCCTAGAGTGGCACCAACAAGAGCATACAAACCATGCTGTGGCTAGAAGAACCTGGTTAACCACCACCACTCTGGATGCCAAGTCAAGTTTGGTTGAGCTCCAAAAAAGGAGCTTTCCTCTGATGCTCTCCAATACCGGAGAAAACTATTGTGAAGGAGATGCCCACCCCAATGTGGCAGCCCAAATATTTGACAGAGACACCCCTCTGTACCCAAGTGAAGCCAATATCATTATCCCAATCTAGGATGTCATGATCACAAATCCAAAAACCATTGGATTTATGCCAATTAATGTGTGAACCTGTAGCCATGCAAAATAAATCCAAGGCTGTTGTCCGGAAGGGAGTGTTCTAGGAGAGGCATCCAAAAAAACAGCTGTGTCATCTCCCAACTCACTATCCAGGAGCTCTTCTTCCCAGCAGAGAGGAACTCTCAGCCCATAAATATCAGCTTGAGATCTAAGGTAGATACTCATAGCTTCCACCACAAAGAAAAAAAGAAAAGGGGCAAGAGGACAACCCTGGCACACTGATCCAAAGATCTGAAACCTATCCCCTCTTACCCCCCCAATAAGCACCTGTTGATCTGTAGAGAGAGGATACTCCTCTAATCCATGCATCTGAAAAACCAAAGCGAGATAGAGTACCCTCTAAAAAATCCCAATCTACTTTGTCATAAGCTTTCTCAAAGTCCAAGAGTAGAATGGCCAACTTCTGGCAGCTCTGCATGGCCCCCATTCTGAGGCCTCCCAAATATTATCAAAAATACTTCTGCCATGCACAAACCCTATCTGTGTGTCATGAATCAAATCTGGAAGAAAAACCTGTAGCTGCAGACTGATCGCTTCCGCCAGAATCTTGTAAAAAGTGCCCAATAGAGTGATGGGTCCCCATTGTGACACTAGATTCCTATTACCCCCCTTTGGGATGAGATGAATGAGACCATCTGTAAGTGAGTCAGGCGTCTCACCAGAGTCCCACATGCTGTGCAGGGCTGATGTAATGTGATCACCAATCTACTCTCAAAAAGTAATAAAAAAAGAAGGGGTAAGTCCATCCGAACCTGGGCACTTGCCTTGTGAAGGGCAAGTAATGCAGTCCTGAATTCTGCATTGGTGAAAGGTGCATCAAGAGAGAAATACATGGCTGCTCTTCATAGGGAATAGCAGAAGAGGCCTGCAGATGCTTGGGTCTAGGAGCGCCTTGCTACAGCAAGTGCTCAACAGTAGTCATTGTTGGATCAGAGAGAAGAGTATGCCTTTCATGCCAAGGAGTCATTTTGGACCTAGATGGGAGGAAGGGTTAACAAGCAGTTCTTCTATACTCTTGGCACCAGACATAGTAGGGAGAGTGTTTCACAGCTTGTTGATTCAGAAAAAGTTTTACAGACACATCCAGATACCATCTTGCAGGTAGCTCTAGATTTCAATGCCTCCCTTCTTACAGCAAATTGTGACACTCAGGCCATAGATGATGCTCGAGTCATTATTTGGCAGCACTTACATATGTTAGTGACTGGAGATATGATAGTCTCACTTGATGCACCATTCACTAACATAGAGTTTAGGACTGCTCTCTCTGCCCTTCACAAGGGCAAGTGCCCTGGTTCAAATGGCCTTACACCCTCTTTCTTTTTTTCATTTTGGGATTAGATTGGGGATCACATTACCTGAGTCCTGCAGGGACTCGGGTGAGATGCTAGACTCACTTACTGAGGGCCTCATTCATCCTCTGCACACCTATGCCGCTAGGAGCATCCTTCAAGAATTCCTTTGTAGTTCTGGCAAACATGGCAGAGTTTGATTTAGAGGAGTTTGTACCCTCTATCCTTGGGGAGCACTTCATTCAGAGCACCATGGATAGAGTTTCCCCCTCTGCAGATGTGGGAGAACTTAGTTAGTCCTTGGAGTCAAGAGGGGGATGTACTATGGGAGCAATGTATTGGCATTGATAGGGTGTAGTTATCAGGCCTGGCATATGAGTTACAGGATGTTGGTGCTGTGACATGAAGTTGGGGATAATAAACTTCACACACCTCTTCACTTCCTACTGCTTTTGAATTGAGTGACAAAGATATTTATCATTGAGAAAGGGACATTGAAAAGAAGCTTTTATTCCAAGATACCACACCATACTTTCCTCCCTTAGATGAGAATGAAGATGGTAACATCCCAAGTGATGTTGTACTCAAGCATAGGGAGAAGGAAAGGATTAGTAGAGGCCATAATCTCAGCAAGCCAAATTGCACCAAATAGAAGAGCGATCCGTTGTTGAAAGAAGATCTTGCAGCTCAACATGACATAAACCGATATATATTGAGGAGTTTGAAGGGGCTGATTGGGTCGGATGGGTAGGTTCCAAGGAAACATTGCACCTCCTTCATAGATACCTTTACACTTAGCGCAAAACACTCTACAAACTGTCATTAGACACAGAGGCCTATAACTTCTAGTAGAGACATGATAGGAAAGATTCAAACACATAGAGAGATGCAACTTGAGATGGGCTTTGCGCTGATATACATTTCATAAGAAACAAAGAAGCAACCAAAAAGTTATGGGCAGTTTACTAGACAAGGATAAAAACTATCATGAAAACAGACTGTCAAACACAGAGACTCATAAATTTTTGTTGTAGTATTTGATTCAAGATCTAATAACACAAAGACATGTGCCTTGAATAGAACTTGGCACTGATATAAGTTTCCCAAGGAACAAAGAAGCAGCCAGAAAGTTATGGGCGGTTTACTAGTAGACGGGGTAAAAACTATCATGAAAACAGACTATCAAACATAGAGACTCAACTTTTTGTTGTAGTATTTGATTCAAGGTTTAATGACATAGAGACATGCGTCTTGAAGAGAGCTTCGCGCTGATATAAGTTTCATAAGAAACAAAGAAGCAGCCGGAAAGTTATGGGCGGTTTACTAGACGGGGGTAAAAAATGTCATGAAAACAGACTGTCAAATACAAGGACTCATAACTTTTTGCTATAGTATTTGATTCAAGGTCTAATAAGACATAGACATGTGCCTTGTAGGGAGCTTCTCGTTGATCTAAGTTTCATCAAAATCGGACTAACGAATGAAAAGTTATGAGCAAAACACCAACAGGGGGTCAAACTGTCATGAAAACTGCCCTACACCCATGCTAATTTTGCCTGAGCAGGATGCTCCCTCAAGACTCCACCTACATCAACAATCTACCACTCATAGATTTTTCCTAGAAGAGAGTAAGTAACTGCCTTGGTGGCTCAAGAAATGGATGGACCATGTGTGTACAATGAGTGGCTGAATAGAAAGAACTTTAAAGGCTTTGAAAGAAAGAAAAGGGAAGAGAGACTCAAGAGAGGGAATACGAAGTGATCTTCATTGTTAATAGAGTGAGGCTCCACTCCAATGCAACTCAAAATACTACAGACACAAGGGAGAAGAAGAGGTTTCATACGTACAAGAGGGAGCAGAAGCTCCAAGACTACTCATAGAGAGAGAATAAACTAGAGAGAGATGGACTCGAGAGTCTACATAAGAGAATATCTACAAGAGGGAGAGAAGGCTCATGGAAGAGGCTTGAGGAGACTAGAGCTACAAAAATATGAGGCCTAATGGTGGAAGATATGATGAACAAGGGAAAGGAGGGCTCCTTTTATAGAGATTTTGTCACCCTCCACCCATTTACAATTGTTGCCTGTAGATTCTTTTCCCCATCAATCACATAAGCCCGTATGTCACCATCCATGTCCTTTTTGGCTACTCTTTCCATGTGTCCCATTAAAAGATGCTCAAGACTCTTAAAATATTGAGAAAGTAAAAAGTCTTTCCACATGGAGTCCATAGTCACCCTCTCTTTTCCATATGTCCACATCCTCCTTATTCCACATGGGAATTCTAGAAGGATTCCTCTTGACTCCACACTTCTCCACATGCCTTCCACACGCTTGGCATGTGGCCTCTCTTATATTATTGGAACACATGGACAGAGCCCACCTCTTTATATGACTCTCTTCCTATTTTCTAAAAATCCCATAATATCCCATACACAAATAACTCTCAACCCATACCAGGTATTTATAATTCATACCTATGGTATTTAAAATGATCCATTCCACTCATCCTCTCAATTCCATACAAGATCTTAGAAAATAGAAATAAGTGAGATCCGCTAGGCTATCACTTGATACTCAAACTCTTATCAAACATAGAAGAAAACAACACCAATGCCAAATTAAAAATATCAATTTTTGGCGTCACATCTTCCCCCCTAGCAGATCCTCTCTAGTGACAGAGAGGGTCTATTGGCCCTCAAGGTAGTCGAGCATAGAAGAATTTAAGGCAATACTCAGTGGTGCATCCGAGTATCACCATGCCATCAACATCCTCAAGCTGATAGGTTCCATTGGTGACATTCATGTACATCCTTATGGAGGCATGTCCAAAAGTAACCAATCTCTGCTTAGTTCTGGAGTTAACCGTCGAGGAAACATGCCTTCTTCCACATATTGTTGAACATCTTGCAGTTCTGGCCATCCAATGTCTACCAAAGAAACCACCGCCCGGTCTTGTACTACAATGGCTTGAGTAACCAACTCATCTACCCTTTGATTTTCTTTTTCTATCTATATGAACAAACTTGCAAAAATCAAATTGACTACATAGTGCCGTAACCTTTTGATTAAGCTCCTTCAAATGAGTACTTCTTGTCTTGTAATGCCCTTGCATTTGCTTTACTGAGAATCTCCTCTTACTTCCAATTCTTTAACTTGACTTTGAAGACAACCCTCCAAACCAAGAATCAAAGCATTATGCTCAGCTGCATTGTTAGTTGTGATACCTGGAAGCTCTTGTCCTCTTGCCCACACCTCTTGACCTTCAGAATTCATCAAGAATATCCCCCCAGCTCCTTGTTGGCATGGACTAAAATCCCCATCAAAATACAAGACAAAAGATGTTGGTGGTGTCTCCCTTTCATCATTAATGTCCTCCTTATATTTCTTTTCTTCTCTTAGATCCTGCCATCCTGTGAGCAAAATCTACCATAGTGGTGTTGAGAGTTCACGCTCAACATCATGTGATCATGTGTGCATAGCACCATCACGTGATCATATGTGCATAGCACTAACCTTATAGAGTGCTATAAAGGAAAGGGTTAGATCCCCTAACCCTAACCCTAAAAGGGTTTGTATATATTCTATTTTTTCAACTAATTCTAGTGTACAGTTAGTCATTTGTGGTGTGCTCTCTAGCTGTGCCCTCTCTCCTCATCTCCACTCTTCTCCTCTCCCCTCTTCATATTCTGTCATGCTATCAGAGCTCCCTTGTCTTCCGTTGAGACATTGAGTTTCTTGAGAGTGTGAGAGAGATTGTGAGATTGAGAGTTCTCTTGAGTGATTGTGAGATCCTTCCCTTCACTTCCGTTGAGAGAAAATTCCGTCCATTTGGTGAGATATTTCCGTTCATTCTTCCGTGAGAGTGAGAGTTCTTCTCTTCCGAAGAGAGAGATTTAGATATATCTGTTTTATATTTGTGTGAGAGAGCTTTGTGATTTATGAGAAAGAAAGGTTTCCTTGAGATGTGTGAAGTTCTCTGAGAACTTTTGTGAGTGAAAGAGAGAGAGAGCTTGAGAGAAGGGCAAGAACTTAGAGCTCCCACCTGCAACAGAGACCCAACATCAACGTCGACCACCGAGCAGCATCACCAGATCCAACACTCAAGCTTCTATCTAAGGCTTCAAGCAAAGCCCATGACTCGCTTAGCCAAAGCTTGGACTCCACAGCTCTAAGGCTCTAAGCCTCCCAATACAACGACTGCAGCTTGTGAGACTCCAACGACCTGAGGCTTCAAGCAGCGAAGACTCCAACGCAGACGGGCTCTCAGCCTCTTGTATCACGGGCCACCTCCATCGTCATCTTCTCCGTCGATCGGCCGCCGCTAGCCTCACGCCTCGAATAGCTGTCTCCAAGCCTACGCGGCTCCTCCATGGCTCCTACGCCTCCTACGGCAAAGCGCACGCCTCTCCTAAAAAATGCCAGCGTCTGCAGCCCCGCCGTGCACCTCTAGCCTCTCACAACAGCGCCTTCGACAGCGCACTCAACGTGGCCTTCTACAACATCAAGCTCCCAGAGCAGCAAGCTCCTTCACGTCAACAGCTTCTGTTCGAGCCTAGTGGGAGTAGCCTGCGACCCACAAGTCACCACATTGCTGTCGTTCCTTGCTGGCGTGAATTATCCCATGACTTTGGTGTCGTCGTGGACTGGCAATGATGCTTGCTCTTCCTGGCAGGGCATCAACTGCGATTCTCAAGGGAAGAATGTTATCTCCGTCAACCTGCGGTCTCCTTCGATAGCGCCCATCCAAGGTCAGCTTCCAAGCTTCATAGCACGGTTTCAGCCTCCAACGAAGCCTCACGACTCCATCAACGGAATCTGCAAAGATTCCGGAGTATCTTAAAAGATTCCGGCAGGCAACCACATCCATCTGACATGTGGCAGATAAGCTCCAACCTGGGTCAGGGTAAGTTAATCCCAGTTAGATTGATCATAGGTCAGAGAGCTTGGTTTACATTGTGACACGTGGCAGACCTTATCTGCCATGTCATCGCCCCCACGTCATCAGGCCACATCATCAGGCCACGTCATCAGTGCCACGTCACCCTGCTGACATCATCAGTGCCACCTCAGCACTACCACCTCAGCAGTCCAGTTAGCACTGACCCCTGCAGGCACAGTCCCTTGCCAGGCACACTGTGCACACACTGCATGTGCACACTCCTGCCACCTCAGCACAGAGCTTCACTAGCACACCTCTTGCTAAGCACAGTGCCACATCATCACTGCATGTGACTCACAGTGACACATCATCATTGAGCACCATTTGCACTCCTTTTGCCCCTCCACCTAGATCAAGTCATATCTCTTGATCCAGGAAGAATTTGAGGGTGCTCCAAAAATAAAAGTCGCTCCATTTTTCGTGCTCTACGCGCTCGTTACATCACGCGCACATTTTGGCGCAAGTTACACTCACATTTAAGCCTCACCGACAAAACCACTTCCTTCACGCACATTTGCCTCTACATCGACGCATCTGACCCAGCACTTAAAAAGAACAAAGGAAAAGGAATTATTTGCTGCTCTTTCATCGATCGACGGTTGGTTTAGATCTAGATCAGAGTAGACTAGATCGCCATAGAGGGGACGCTTTGAATTCCCCAAGTTGCCAATCTAAGCCATGCCCGAAATTCCCGACTAGTACCTACTCAGAGTCAGTCCATACGCTCACATCCGATTTCACATCATTACATTACCTGAAACCTTACGTTCATCAGTTCAGTGAGCAGACTTCAGAGTTCAGAGGCATTGCAGATTGATTCAGTGGGCAGATAGCACTTGATTTCACACACACATGCCACCATTGTAAAGCCTATTTGGCTATCTCACGGCATCGTGCACATCATTTTTCAGCCTTGTAAAGCCTCTTGGCTATTCCCGGCATCATTGCCACAAGCCTTGTAACACAGGTCAGATCTTATTTACTGCTGTTCTATCTTCACCGACGATCTTCACCGACGGTACAGAGATTTCACTTGGCATCTTCAGTGTATTTGCAGTTGATTCATACAGAGTTTTTCAGGACACTTTTTGAGTACATTGTTTGCACCATGTCGACTAGCAACCTCAATCTGGAGGCATCTGCTAAGTTAGACAACTCCAATTACGGTATATGGCCGAATGGAGACCATTCTTGTGCTTCAGGACAAATGGGAGTATGTCGATGGATCTATACCTAGACCATTGGCCGATCCAGCCACCAGTAGCTCTACTCCATCTGTTGTCACAGCACCAGCAACGGGATCTACATCGGGATCTACATCTACACAAACAGTTTCCGCACCAGTAGCAGATCCTGCCATTGCCCGAGCTCAAGCAGAAAGCTCAAGCAGAATGGGATAAGAAAGATAACTATGCCTATCACCTGATCAAGCAGAATGTGCAAGATGTCATGCTAGGACAGCTCAACACAGTCAAGACATCAAAAGAAGCATGGGATATGTTCGCAACTCTCTACGAGTCCAAGAACACATCAAGGATTCTCACCCTGAGAAACCAAATCAACCAGAGTTTCCGCAATAGCAGTGAAACCGGTCATGCTTATGTACTTCGCATCAAAGACTACAACAATCAACTTGCAGCAGCAGGAGAGACTATGAATCCCGCAAAAATGGTTCAAGTAATCCTGAATGGACTAGGAGAAGGATATGAGAATCTAGTCCAGAGTATTGCCATCCAACGGCAAATTCCAACACTAGAAGAACTTCAGTCAGTTCTACTTGGTGAAGAACTTAGGACTCAGGCCATTCAAGCACGTAAAGGTCATTCTAATGATCAGGCATTCACCGCTTCAGACAGAAGCAAAGGCAAAGGCAGAAACAGAGGTAGATCATATCAGAAAAGTGGTCATCATCATCAACAAAATCAAAGTCAGAATCAGCATCAGCATCAGCAGCATCCTCAGCAACATCAAAATCAGCAAAGAGGAAATCATTCCAACCGAGGAAGATTCCAAGGACGAGGGAATGCATCCACCAATGTGTCAAACATTCAATGCAACTATTGTCACAAGTTTGGACACTATGAAAGAGATTGCCGCAAGAAGCAGTATGACCAAGGCGGTCAATCCAGCGAGGGAATTCTCGAGGAAGAGGAAATCATCATGGTGGACATTCTAGTCACAGTCATTTTGCAAATGAACATGGAAATATGTTTCTTGCAAGTGAGGAATTGCATCAGACTGATACAATGCACCTAGACAATAATTTCAATCCCAAAGAGGATATCAGCTATCAAGTCGACCAAGTGGAACAGGATCCTTGGTACATCGACAGCGGTGCATCATCTCATATGACAAATCATCAGGAATGGTTCACAGAAATGAAGCCATTAGAAGGTCAAAAGAATGTCATCTACACAGCAGACAATACACCGAATCCGGTTCAAGGGACAGGTGTTATCCCTATGAACAATTTCACTGGTACAAAAGGATTAGTCAAAGATGTGCTCTATGTTCCGAAGCTCAGCAAGAACCTTTTGTCAGTAGGTCAAATGACGGAACACAACTACAAAGTCATCTTCGACGGTGATGAATGCACTATCAGAGACAAATCCAAAAGAGGTCAGCTAGTAGCAAAAGGTGTCAAGGAAGGACGCTTATATAGGATGCTAGCTACAGTACCAGATAAGCATGCCATGTCAGCTCAAATGCAACAGATGCCACTATCCGCAAAATGGCACAAGAGATATGGTCATGTCAACTTCAAGTACTTGTTAGATCTAAGGAATCAGAATATGGCAATTGGGATTCCGAAGCTACAATTTCTTGGAAAAGTTTGTGAAGCATGTTGCTTCGGCAAACAAAAGCGAACCAACTTTGTCAGAAGTACCTCTCGTGCACGAGGTATTCTTGATTTGATTCATACAGATGTATGGGGTTATGCCCAGACCCGCAGCATCAATGGTTCACTTTATTACTTGACCTTCATCGACGACTACAGCAGATATTGTTGGGTCTACTTTCTGAAAGAGAAATCTGAAGTGTTTACCAGATTTCAAGAATTCAAAGCCATGGTAGAAAACCAAACAGGCAGAAAGATCAACGTCATGAGATCAGACAGAGGAGGTGAATACATGTCTTCAGCATTCATGAACTTTTGCAAAAATCACGGCATTCGAAGACAATTCACATGTGCAGATACTCCTCAGCAAAATGCAAGAGCTGAAAGGAAAAATGGGACTTTAGCAGACAGTGCTAGAGCAATGCTTAGTGAAAAGCATCTTCCGAATCAGTATTGGGCAGAAGCAATAGCTACAGCTAACTACTTGCTTAATCGGCTTCCTACCGAACCAATACAAGGTATGACTCCTTATGAAGCATTCACTGGACACAAGCCACGCATTGGGCATCTCCGCATATTTGGTTGCATAGCATATGCCCACATACATGATGATCATCGCAGGAAATTAGATGAGGTCACGCAAATGCATCATGGTTGGCTACAGTGAAGAAAGCAAAGCATACGAATTGTATGATCCCATCAACCGCAAAGTCATTATCTCCAGAGATGTAATCTTCGATGAGGAATCAGAATGGAAAACCTCACCTACACAGGAGATAGAAGCATCGACTTCACAGTCATCTACAGATCAGGTTGATGAAGAAGAGCAAGAATTGCCAACAACACCCCAATCAGTGCCACAGCAGCTCAGACGGTCTACTAGGGAAAGCAGACCACCAGCCAGATTGACATATGCTCAGAAAGGCAAAGCAATTTAGGTGGAAACCACCAACTATGCTCTTATGACTACCATCATGGCTACAGAAGAGCCAGTGTACTTCGAAGACGCAGTAGATAAGCCAGAATGGCAAACTGCTATGAATGACGAAATGGATGCTTTGTATAAAAATAACACTTGGGAATTATGCGACCTTCCACCAGGAAAGAAGGCCATAGCCAACAAATGGGTATACAAAGTGAAGTACAATCCAGATGGCAGTATTCAGAGATACAAAGCCAGATTAGTTGCAAAAGGATTTGCACAACAATATGGCCAAGATTATGATGAGACTTATGCTCCAGTAGCAAAGATGGATTCCATACGGTTCTTGATATCACTAGCGACACTCAGTAAATGGAATGTGTATCAGCTCGATGTCAAGAATGCATTTCTCAATGGTTATCTAGACGAGGAAGTCTACATGCAACAACCAGCCGGTTATGTTGAACCAGGAAAAGAGAACAAGGTTTGCCATCTCAAGAAAAGTCTCTACGGCTTAAAGCAAGCCCCCAGAAGTTGGTACAGTAGAATTGACAAATATTTTGCTGATCTGGGATACATGAAGTCCAATGCAGATCTGGGATATTTTGCTGATCTGGGATACATGAAGTCCAATGCAGATCATACTCTCTACTACAAAGTTCAAGGGGAAGATATTACTATTGCACTTTTGTACGTAGATGATCTGATTGTGACAGGAAGCAAGGATAGCTTCATCAGAAAATTAAAACAAGACTTATCTGCAGAGTTCGACATGAAAGATCTTGGACTTATGGACTATTGTCTTGGAATTGAGTTCTGGAGAGATTCAGATAGCACATTCATGAGTCAGCTCAAGTATGTTGACAGTCTCCTGAAGAAGTTTCATATGGCAGATTGCAAGATTGCAGCCACTCCCATGGAACAGAGTTTGAAACTTACTAAAGATTCAGAAAAGCCTACAGTCAATGACAGATACTACAGGAAACTCATTGGATCTCTTATATATCTGACAATCACACGGCCAGATATTTGTTATGCAGTAAGCTCACTAGCACAGTTTATGGCAAATCCAAAACAGTCTCACTGGAATGCAGCCAAAAGAGTCTTGAGATACATCAGAGGTACAAGACAATTTGGGATAGAATACAGAGGAAGTCATCCACGGTTGCATAAATACTGTGATTTATTACTATGCTGGAGATCATGAGACCAGGAGATCGACACAGGGATATGCATTTTTCCTTGGTCAAGGTGCTATATCATGGTTGTCAAACAAACAGCCAACTGTTTCTTTGTCTTCGACTGAAGCAGAATATAGAGCACTCACTACAGGTGCATGTGAGGCTATATGGCTTAGAAGACTATTGTCAGAAACAGATTACTTTGATGAGTCAAAGCCAACAACAATATACTGTGATAATCAATTGGCTCAAGCATTGGCCAAAAATCCAGTATATCACTCCAGGACAAAGCACATTGATGTCAGAGAGCACTTCATCAGAGAAAGAGTGTTACTTGGTGACATCACACTGCAGCATTGTGATAGCAAAGAAAATGTTGCAGACATCTTTACCAAACCACTCGGTAAAGAGCTATTCGAGAAACACCGACTAGCTCTTGGTTTGATGCAGAGGAAGGACATTCCCATTAAAGGGGTGTGATGGAATGTAATGCTCAGTCCTTCTTCGATTCCCCAGAATCATCATCTTGAGGGAAGGCCTACTTCATGATGTTGATCTTGAGGGAAGGTGTTGAGAGTTCACGCTCAACATCATGTGATCATGTTTGCATAGCACCATCACGTGATCATATGTGCATAGCACTAACCTTATAGAGTGCTATAAAGGAAAGGGTTAGATCCCCTAACCCTAACCCTAAAAGGGTTTGTATATATTCTATTTTTTCAACTAATTCTAGTGTACAGTTAGTCATTTGTGGTGTGCTCTCTAGCTGTGCCCTCTCTCCTCATCTCCACTCTTCTCCTCTCCCCTCTTCATATTTTGTCAGTGGACCTAGTGGTATTTTCAGTGATAAAAGAGAAAGAGAACTCTTGAAGCTCTAACAACCATTTTGCAAATATCCCCCCAGGATTAGGCTTGCGAACTAGATATGCTAATACAAATTGAGAGGTAAGGAATAAAAATGGCCGAGGTAATAAATAGGAGCAAAACTTTCTGACTGATAACACCAAAGAGAGGGCTTTCTGCTCCATTTCTTCATACCTTGTTTCCACCTCTGTAAGCTGTCGGCTGGCATAATAGATGGGTTGCGTTCTACCTGCCTCTCCTTTTTGTAGCAATACAGCACCTGGATTTACATAAAAGTCTTGAGACCAATCAGGGGGCTTCAATATTGGGCCCTTACTCATGGCCTCCTTAAGTTGTTAAAAGACTCTTGTTGCTCCACACCCCATTGGAAAGAAACTCCTTTTCTTGTCAACAAGTTCATGGGATGCACTATCTCTGTGAAATAATCATAAAAGCGTTGATAATACTTTATCTTTCCCAGAATTCTGCGAACACGACTGACACTCTCAGGACTTTTGGCAATGCCATGATTGCTTGAGCCTTGTCAGGATCCATTTGTAGGCCTTATTCAAATACCATATGCCCCAACAAGGCTACTTTTGTTTGAGCCAAATGACACTTGCTAGGATTTAGACACCCTTTTGCTTCATCAATCCTAGCTAAGGCCATCTTTAACTTCTCCATGTGATCTATGCGCCGAGAATAAATGCAAAAATCATCCAAAAACACCCTTATGAACTTTCCCAAGTAAGGCTCAAGCACTTGACTCATGAACCTTTGAAATGTAGTTGGTGCATTGGTCAACCCAAAAGGCATCACTCTGTAAGCAAAAACTCCCCGTGACAAATGATGTTTTCTTTTGATCTTCCTACCGAATACGAATTTGAAAGTACCCAGAATACCCATCACATACAGAATACATCTCATGTCGTGCTACTTGGTCTAGTATTTCATCTTGGAATGGCAAAGGAAAATGATCCCTCTTAGTGTATGCATTCAAAGGACGAAAGTCCACACAAACCCGCCATTTATTTTTTTTCTTTGGTGTGACAACTACATGAGATATCCATTCTGAATCATCAACAAGAAAGATGAATCCCACCTCAAGAAGTAGTGTTACCTCTTTCTTTAGTGCCTCAGCTTGGATCACCCCCAATCGCCTTAAGTGTAGCACAACTGGCTTGCCTTCTGGCTTCAACTCAATCTTGTGCTCCACAAGAGAGACTGGTTAAACCTATGAAAAGCTTGTTGCAAAGAGATATGGAAAATCATCTAACATATCCAAGTACTGGAGCTTCTCACTACCTGATAGAGAATCACCAAGAAGCTCTTCATTGCGTTGTCATCGTTTAGTGTGCTCCACATCCTTCACATGAAGTGTCTCTACAGGATCTTCTTGCACCACCATCTTGTTCCTTCTTGACTCATCCCGATCAGCACCAAGACAAAGACCAAAGGGCACTCCTTCCACCTTACCCTCTGAGTTGGACTCCTCGGAACTACACCCTGTCTCTTCTTCTTCATCAGTTAAAAGTCAGAGCTCGAACTCTCTAATGTTTTGGACTCCTCCTTGACAACTTTCTTTTTGCGGCTTCTGATGTTGTAGCGCACCTTCTTATCATTCTTTTGCAAAATCAATTCTCTAGTATCCCACTTTTGAACAGCCTTCACTTGCGTAGCCAAGGCCTTCCCAAAATCAATGGATAGGCACATGCATCTGGCTTGGTAGGGATCACCTGAAAAAGTAGTCGGCACAAAAATTCCACATACATCCACTTCTAGATTCTTCACCACTCCTAAGGTCTTTACCCTAGTGTTTTCAGCCAATTTGATACGATAAGGAGAGGTCGTACTAGAGTATTTTAAATCAGCATCTATCATGGTCTTCTCACTCATGACATTAATCGATGCACCTCCATCAATGTACACATTCGAAATCACTTGACCATCAATGATCACATCAACCACAGGTACATCATCACCAACATCTATATCTACCTTTTGAACAATAGGAATGGCACTTTTCTTCTTTGACACTCTTGTGCTTGCTAGCTTTCCCCATTCCTTCTGTAGTTTTGGAGACAAAGCAAGTAATTGACCAAAGGTGATATGAGCTTCCTTTTCTTTAAGGTCAGACAACAAGTCATAGCTTCCAATGCCTTGACCTAAAGGAAAGTTTGACTGGCTAATTCTCCTTCTAGATGCCTTCTTTTTCTTACTATGGTGTTCCTCTTCCTGATGTTCCTCATCTACTTCTTCCTTGCTTTGTTCTTCTTCTTTTGCTTTACCATGCCCCCGTTTAGCCATCATTACCTCTCTTTCCTCATCCCCGGAAGAAGCTTCTAACAAGGATACTTGTTTTTCTTCTTTCTTTCTCAATCTAGGATACTCAGGGCAATAGTGACCTTTTTCATTACATTCATAGCAAGTGACCCCACTCTTATCTCGAGGCCTATCTTCACTCTTTGGTGCTCTAGGTTGTCGTGCATTAACCAAATGCAATTTCAAATCAGCAAACTCTGCCATCAATTGGGAGATATTATGATCTAACTCAGAGAACTTTGGTACCTGAGGAGTGCCCATTATCTCCATCTTAGAAGTTGAAGCTATTGAAGACACAAAAGAGGATTCGATCTTTAGAGAAGCTTCTTTCTTGGTCGCAATGCGAAGTGCCTCCATGTATGTTGTGGATCTTTACTCATTACTTTTGAGCGAAGACGACGCTCCAAAGCCATAACAAATTTGCTCATCTTTAAGTGCTCCATCCCTGAGAGACTTTGAGGGGCCGATGATGCAGATGCCATAGCTCGTAAAGCTACCCTTTCATACTTTGTCCATAAAGTTTCATATCGGATTGCCAACATAGAGACCATCTCACCCTCTCCTTGATAGAACCGTTCCAACTGTAACATCAAAGCATTTGGCAACTCCACTGCCCCAAATCTCTGCTTCATTATTGCCACCACTTGGTCCTAGTCCTCCTTGGTAGAGTCCGACAAGGCCTCATGCTAACTCAAGGCTACACCTTCAAGAAAATCAGGCAAAATCTCTGCCTGATCCTTCATGGACCATCCAGAAATCCGGCATCCTCGAACAAAATCTCTCGAAGATAAGACTCCAGGTCTTCCCCTTGGGTCTCTCAAAACACTAGAATCTTCACCATGATGAAACACAAAAAGGAAACACCAAGATCCAACTAATATCCCAAACAAGATCCCACAGAACCTTAGTATACCAAGACCAACTTATTATGCATAACCACTTGTTGAAAACCCTCCACAATGTGATCCTCAACAAAATCTTCAAAAATAAGTGACCAACCAGCACCATGAAAACATTTTAAAGTGCACATAACAACTTCAAGAATCACCTTCTCACAATTGAAAGTGCACATAACAACTTTAAGATATTGTACTCTTCATCATTTTCATAGCAAAAGAAGTTGAAAGCATTGAGAATCACCACTCCATTGTTATAGTCAAAAACTACCCAAAGACTCAACTCTTCTCCACACTAAGCTGCTAGTGCATGAAACAATCCCCAATCTATCATTGTGCCTACTTCCGGCATTGTCGATTCACCAACATATTCAAGAGTGCAAACATAAAGGATATGATCATAATGACCGTGCAAATAGCTTGAGCATCACCTTCACAATCTTCTAGTTCTCTTAAATGAGTTGCAATCTCTTCTAACAGAGTTCTTCCAGGCATCACATCAGAAAACACATGCATATACTAGGCATAGCATGCAATCAAGTACACTCGAGACCATTTAATAAGGTGGGATGAATCCAATACCAAACGTACCTAGCGTCTCCACCAAAAAGATGTGATATGAAGTTGGGGGTAATAAACTTCACAAACCTCTTCACTTCCTACTGCTTTAGAACTGAGTGACAACGATATTTATCATTGAGAAAGTGGCATTAAAAAGAAGCTTTTATGCCAAGATACCACACCATACTTTCCTCCCTTAGATGAGAACAAAGATGGTAACATCCCAAGTGATGTTGTACTCAAGCATAGGGAGAAGGATAGGATCAGCAGAGGCCATAATCTCAGCAAGCCACAGTCTGCGCCAAAGACAAGAGCGATCCGTTGTTGAAAGAAGATCTTGTGGCTCAAGATGACATAAACCCATATATATCGAGGAGTTTGAAGGGGCTGATTAGGTCAGATGGGTAGGTTCCGAGGAAACATTGCACCTCCTTCATAGATACCTTTACACTTAGCTCAAAACACTTTGCAAACTATCATTAGATACAGAGGCCTATAACTTCCAGTAGAGACATGATACCAAAGATTCAAACACATAGAGATGCGGCTTGAGATGAGCTTCGCGCTGATATACATTTCGTAAGAAACAAAGAAGTGGCCAGAAAGTTATGGGCTAGAATGGGGGTTAAAACTATCATGAAAACAGACTTTCAAACACAGAGACTCATAACTTTTTGCTATAGTATCTGATTCAAGATCTAATAACATACAGACATGCAGCTTGAAGACAGCTTCACGTTGATATAAGTTTCGTAAGAAACAAAGAAGCAACCAGAAAGTTATGAGTGGTTTACTAGACGGGGGTAAAGACTACTGTCATGAAAATAGACTGTCAAACACAGAGACTCATAACTTCTTGCTGTAGTATCTGATTTAAGGTCTAATAACACAGAGACATGTGCATTCAAGAGAGATTCGCATAATATAAGTTTCGTAAGAAACAAAGAAGCAGCCTGAAAGTTATGGGTGGTTTACTAGACCGGGGTAAAAACTATCATGAAAACAGATTATCAAACACAGAGACTCATGACTTTTTGCTGTAGTATCTGATTCAAGGTCTAATAACACATAGACATGCCCTTGAAGAGAGCTTCGTGCTGATCTAAGTTTCATCAAAATCGGACTAATGAACAAAAAGTTATGAGCAAAACACCAACAGGGAGTCAAACTGTCATGAAAAGTGCCCTCCACCCATGCTAATTTCGCCTGAGTAGGATGCTCCCTCAAGACTCCACCTTCATCAACGATCCACCACTTAGAGGTAGTGTTATAGTGGAGGATTGAAACTATTTTGTAAATTTCCAAGTGTAATTTAAATCAATTAAGTTGTGTGTTTCAAATTCCATTTGTGGAGATCATCCTACAAAAATCACTTTTTAATAGCCCAACTCCCTTAAAAAATTGTGTGGTTTCCCTTTTGCATCCAACAGCTCTTGCTTTAACCATTATAGTAGGAGGGAGTGTCCAAGCCCATGAAAACACTAGAGACATGAAACAATGCAGATATTGAGCATTGCAAGTTAGCTTAATGATAAAAATACCCTTGAAGCAGACTTTGGCGGAAAACTGTAATTGATTTCATATCAGATCTCATAGGGAGGATCACAAGACGTCATTTTACAAAATAAAAGCGGCCCTTCAATTCACTGCCTAGACTTTTCCCCGCTGATTACACATTATGTGTGGGTGTAGGGGGTTTTCCTAGCAGTGAACCCAGATACAAAAAGTAGGAGGAATTTGTGTAGCAGTATCTTATTTTTTATCCAATAAAGGTTTTGTGAGACTGCTGAACTTTTCGAAAGTGGGCGGCTTACCTAGCTGGCTAGAAAACTCTCCCGCATATTTCTGGCTCTGTGTTGCATTGAAAGCCTGCCTTGCAGCTCTTGGAACACTCAAATGCCTTGCAGCTGCAGTAGTTCTAGAGGACAATGCTGAAGAGACTCCTGCAACAACCTTTATTGTCTCGTGCACATCCACATATTCATCTGTCTCATCAACAATTTTTTCTTGAAGCAGCTCTTCAATAACGTCTTCGAGGGTGATAATGCCTATTACTTCACCTTCTTCCAGATCATTTGAAACCCCCGTTTCACTCTTTTGCCCAGGTCGTTCCTTGTCAACATCAATATTCCATTCAGCTTCGTTCCTGTCAGCGTCTCCCAGATTAAATGTTTTTGCCTCTGCATTATCTAAATTTGAACCCTCAGATACTGGCGGCTCATTCTCGTGATTAGCTGTGATAGCACATTTGTTGGCTGGACTTCTCCTCACTACAACTGCCATGTGACTCTGCCCTTTTTGGAATTCATTGAGTATGTCATACAATGGCATCTCTGCAGGCACGCGTGGTATTCTCCTGATAGACACACCACTAATAGGAGTCTCAGTCTCAACACGAACAGTTAAAAGACTTTTAACCAGCAACAGTCCAATAATGTTTCTAGAATTCCCAGAATACACTGGAACTCGACTGTGACCACTCGCCAATGTCCTCCCCATTGTTTCCCAATCCAATTTAGAATCAACATCCAGTGAGAAGGTAGATTCGATAGGCGTCATTGCCTGTGCTGCAGTCTTTGAGGTTAGGTCAAGGGCTCCACTGATAATAGTAGTTTCGTCATGGGTAAGCTCACCCCCAATACCCTCCGCTTTCCCATGAATGGAAACAAATGCCTTCAATTGAGCCCTCCTGAACAAGCCAGCGTCATTATGCCCTAGCACAAGATCCAGCAACTTGCCGACAGGATACGCTACTGGGAAGCAAACAAGCATCAGAAATCGAACAAGCCAAACCAAATTTGCTCCAATTGCAAGTCCATATCTAGAGCAAATTGCCTGTGGAAGGATCTCTCCAAAAATTAGCACGAATGTGACAGACAGGATGACAGCAACCACTGGGTCAAAGATCTTGTCCAATAAAATTGGAAGAGCTTCCATTGCAATCGCATTGCATAGTAGAAGTGTTACCAAAAGCTGATGCTGCTTTTTCACCACTGGTAAAATGGCCTCTGCTTGTTTTTTCTCTGTGGGGGTACCACTCCTTTGGAGGACCTCCAGTTCGACAAGGTCCAAGGACATGAGACCCAAGGTAAGGCCAGACATAATCCCGGCAAATAGCACGAGAAAGAAAGAGATACATGCGTCTATGAGAGTTCCCCATGGCAGCTTGGATTCCAAGGAGTTGAAAGGATCCATATCCATGTCTGAGGGCTGCCTGGGAACAGATCGAACGTAGGAAACAGATCGAGCAGATCCAACAAACAAAATCGAACAAATGTTCGATCGTTTGAGTGAAAACACACGATCGCCCAAGTGAAACCGAGTGTTGCCCTCTACTTTTCTTCATCGTGTGTCATCGTACTGAAGACGCACGTGGCTAAATTTGAAGGGATATAACAATTATACTGTTTTTAGCTTTTCCCTCTTTCATTTAAAGCAATCCCATTAGAGCTGTTGATAGAATGTGTGAAGTGTGGCATGACTCTCACCACACAAGGACCTCTATGCGCTACGCAATCCAGCACTTGTTTTTTTTTTCCCACGGAAAAAACAAGATTGTTTATTAAAAGAACAAGATGAATTTTATTCATGTGGCCTGCACAGAGAGAGAGAGAGAGAAGAAGAACAAGTTGAATTTGCATTGAAATGGCTTGCCCTGAAGAAGTTTGAGAGCCTCGGAATAGAAACAGCTGGAAGAAAGAGAAACAGGCGGAGAAAATGGTAGAGAAGAGAGAGAGAAACCACTCTCACTATGGCAAGCGTAACGAGGAACAACACACGTGTAAGCAAGGGCAAGGTAAAAATGCGAGAAAAGAGGGCCAACAAGCAAGGTAAAAAATGTGAAAAAATAGGGCAATAGGTGGAGATGAAATCTCGAGTGGACATCATTACGATATCTTTCCTGACACAGGTAAGGCCAAAAGGGGCAACATGAGGTGATGAAATCTAGAGTGGAAGTCTTTACTATACCCTTCCCAACAAAACTTTACTATACATAAACCCTTGTGTAATATAATACAAGGTGAATGATATTTAATCATTCATAAGGCCTGCCCAATTATTTCAAGTTAGAAATCTTATTGCACTAGGTCTAGTAATGACCATAAGGATGTTCCTACATTCATGCAAACTTGGAAAAAGCCAATATGGGTGATAAATTTGTTCTTTGATTTTATTTCTATATTTTTTGTAACAAAAAGTCTTGTTTTAAGGAGATATTAGCCATAGAATATTTACTAAATGTCGACATAGCTATGCACAGGGATGTTTTTATCAAAGCTATGCTTATATATTAATATAAAGTCTTGGCAAAAGTTTTCAAGCTCATTTTATTTGTTTCACAATATTGGTAGAATGTAGTACTTTTTTATATATTTTCTTTTGAATTTTGAAGGAAAAAATGTAAATCTTGGCGAAACTGTAAATTTTTTCGCATAAAAGTTTCAAATCCTGTCGAATATTTTTTTATTAGGGCATCCAATGTAAAAGTTTAGCTTCTTAATGAAACTAACTTGAAAAAATCATCCATGGTTATGCACAATCTATTATAGCCACATTAGTTGGATTTTGTAAGTTTTTGAATACCTATGCATTTAAGGCAAAATTTCAAAAGTATGTTGATGCTTTCAAACCTGTGAAAGTTTGTTCTGGTCTTAACCTTTTGCTAGATGGTTGCTGGAGTTCTTTTTTTCCATGGTCTGTATGTAGCTTGGTATGAGTCTGGTGCAGCAGGGAGTGACTTTCAACTAGCTTGTCGTAAACTATCCTCTTGCTCTCGAGCTGCTCCTACAGACGATCTCGCTCAATAAATTATGGTTGAGTACCTAGGGGGGGAGCCAGTGGTTAGCCAGATAATCCAAGGTTGGGGTGGCATGAACCATATTCTCCCTCAAAATTTACCACTGAGACTTGGTGGCATTCTTGTCCTGGTGATCAACTTTGAAGCAATAGAGGCTTGAGTGGAAATGGATCAAGAGGGGGTGATCTTTGGAGAGTTATAGGAGGTGCAAGGAGTGTAATTTTCTGCTCCACCATACTTGGAGCTATTGGAGTAATCATGTGGAACCCCTCTTCCAATAGGCGAGAGGTCAAGTGAACATGTACATATACTCTGTGGTCTTCATCATCATCATAAGAGTTGAGAATCTCCTCCACTAGAGCTTCATTCCAAACCTACTCCCACGGTATCTTGGAAAACTTTAGGAGCTTGTTGCTCCTTCCTCTACGATGTCGTTGCTAAAGTCTGTGATAGGATGTGGAGGTGAGATGGGAGAAGGTGCTCAGTGATTTTTGTCGATCATTGTGCACCTTGCATTCCTCCATGATCGCCAATTGATTATAGAATGCAATAGACGGAGGTGGCAATGGAAGTGATGAGAGAGCAATCATAATTGAAGATGTAAAAGAAGGCAAGTAGACAATAAGGAAGAGTAAGAGTAAGTGATGAAAATGATGGAAATCCAGAGTTATGCGTAGATGAAAATCTGCAAAAAATGAATGTCTTGTCACTTGAATGGCTGCATGATTCTATAGAACCCTCCCTTCTTGGATATGATCAATCAAAATTAATGCCTTCATAATGTTCAAACTACCATGTGGCTACATGTAGCGCATCCCTTCTACTACTACTAAACAACTTATTGGCAAACTATCTGCCACACACAACATAACCAAGGCAATTTTCAACCGAGTGACCCGCATCAAAGCCTTGCGCGATCGAGGAACCTGCTCCTTAAGAGGAATTCCTAACTCTAAGCAGCGAGATTGTTTGAGCGACAAAGAAACCGAGCGAACCCTCATGGAGATGGCTTGATTAATTCGATACTAATTCCTCCAAACATGATGATGACTCATTGTCCTTGCAACCCGTAGGAGTATAGAATTGCTTGCAAGTCAATTTTATGGAAATGGAGTCATAGCGTGTGGCATTGAAGAATAAAAAGAAAACTGAATGCTGCGTGACTTTCGTATCGAAGATGCTAAAAACCAACGAACAATAACATTTGTATGTATTACAGTATCACATTGGGTGGATTCCAAAGATTTATAGAAGATATTATCAGGAATAGATAGAAAACTCATACATTATATCCCATTTTGCACTACATGTAGAGGCAACAGGGCATCAAAAACTCTTGCAGTCACACACTGCAAGAAAGGACACAAAAAGATGGACTCAAAATGCTTGTGAAGGCTAGTTACATGCATAGATAGTCTGTTGTGCTCATGTATGCTATGTTAGCACATTGCATCTCCTCCCTCCAAGAGCTTGGAAGACCTCTACCTTTGTCAGGGATGCCTGATGCATGAATTCATGTACACACAGATCCAACCCTAAAACATTCAAAAAGACGAAGTAGATATGCTTACAAGGAGCATACACTAATTCCTTGCTCTCCCTTTTTTGAAACCCTTTGCACGTACAGCGTGGGAATTCTGATATTGTCACAGAGTAATTGACACCCAAAGTTCTAGATACCTCTGTGCTGACATAGAACAGATGTGATTCATTGACCTGTATAGGTGCCTCTCAAATAATAGTTGCTTCCAATGTCCAACCTTTCTCTATACTCACCAAAAAATCCTTAGTCAACTTTGATCTCCATTTCACAATCCTGCCTCTGAGGACAAAAGGTTGTAGGGACCCTTTGGGAACTTCTTGGTACTTGATCAGCATTTGATGTCGTAGCTGTGAAACACAACACAAAACCATTACTTTGAAGCATTTGCACTTCTTGCAACAACAAATTTGGTGCCCTCATCCACAGGACACACTCCTAGCCGGCACACGTATTATCAAACTTTCATCAACATTCTAGGTGTGTGTACTTGATGCATTACAATACTAGATGAACCCCTCTGCAATACCTCTTGGATAGTGACGCTGCCCCCAAAATCACGACGCAAGTACACCAACATTACTTTGTCGACCCCCCTCACAAATGAACCCCATTAACTCTTCTAAGTGCATTGTTCATTCTTCCTCATACTCCCTTTTACCCCATTTAATGTGAAGAGAGTGGGAGAGAAGGAAGGAGTCTCACTTGCAACTTTCTCACATACACAATGGGGGAATACACACAAAGGTGGAGGCTGAAAATAGTTTTCCTCTTCTTAGTTGTGAAAGCCAAAAGAACTCTAAGTACAAAAGAATAGGTGAACCCTATATGTGGTTTCAAACAAAACTCAGCTAACTAAGGTGGCATACTAACTGAGCCACTAAGTAGAGTACATAAAGATAGCTGTCATCCAGCTATTATTCATGGGTGGTGTACCAACCGCATCTGCAGCTAACAAGACGGTGACATAAATGCACAACAGTCATCTTGGCATATCACGAGTGGAGCTCGATATCTCAACACTCCCCCTTGAGCTCAATCCCAATTCCTGCACACCAAGCATGCCCTTGAACTTGCGCAGCTTCTCTGCACCCAATGCCTTCGTGAATATGTCAGCTACCTAATCCTTTGTGCTGACATAAACTAGATCAATAAGACCTACTAGAACCTTCTCTCGCACATAGTGATAATGCACCTCAATGTGCTTTGTTCTAGCATGATAGACTGGGTTATTTGCTAAGTGTATACTGCTCATGTTGTCACAATAAATGACAACTGGCCCATCTGTAGACTGATGCATATCATAAATTAGCTTATGCAACCAAGCTACCTCACATGCAGCCATTGTTACACCCTTGTACTCATCTTCTGTGCTCAACAAGGCAATTGTAGGCTGTTTCTTGCTGCTCCAAGTGATTGCATCACTCCCAAAAGAGAACGTATATTCACTTGTAGATCGTCTATCAGAAATACTACTAGCCCAATCAGCATCAGTGTATCCATGCAACTGTATCTGAACCCCAGTCTCATAAAATAGTCCATACTGCAATTTGGACTTCACATACCTCAGTATGCATCTAGCCGCATCCAAATGCGGTTTCCTTGGAGCCTGCATAAACTAACTTACCAACCCAACAACATAGCTCAAATCTGTCCTAGTAATAGTCATATAAATCAAACTTCCTACTCTGTGTCTGTACATAGTAGGGTCTTCCAAAAGCTCACCTACATCTGTGCTCAACTTCACATTGTACTCCAAAGGAACTGAAATAGGCTTACGGCCTGTGTCATCCCATATTTGGACAGCATGTCCAATACATGGTAAGAGCCATATCCCACTTGTGGATCTAATCACCTCAATGCCCAAGAAGTAACGCAGCTCTTACAAATCCTTCATCTCAAACTTCTGCTTTAATAGCATTTTCACATGAAGGATATCTTCATCACTATCACCTCTGATGATCAAATCATCATCATAAATAACAAGCAGCATAATGCCTTTCTCTATTTTTCTCACATAAAGTGAGAAATCTGCCTCGGAAATCTGAAAGCCAATAGTGACAAGATACTATCCTATCTTGTCAAACCATGCTTTGGGTGCTTGCTTCAAGCCATACAAGGCTTTCTTCAACCTGCAAACAAACTCAGGATGAACAGCATGAACATGACCTGGTGGTTGCTCCATATAGACCTCTTGTTGCAAATCACCATGCAAGAAAGCATTCTTTACATCCATCTGATGTAAAGGCCATCCCTTTGATGCAGCCATAGCAATGATTGCTCTTACAGTTGCCAACCTTGCAACCGGACTGAATGTTTCTTCATAATTAATGCCATATGTCAGTGCATACCCCTTGACAACTAATCTTGCCTTGTATCTGTTCACAGAACCATCTGCATTGTGCTTCACCTTATAAACCCACTTGTAGCCAATTGCATTGTTGTCTTGAGGCAAAGGCACCAATTTCCATGTAGCATTTGCTTCCAAGGCATCCATTTCATCATCCATGGCTTTCTCCCATTTTTCTTTTCCCATGGCTTGCTCAAAAGAAGTGGGTTCTGGTTCATGTATCACTTTGACCATATAGGCATAATGAATGGCTATAAATCCATCATATTTCATCATATCCACAGGATACCTAGCTGTGGTAGACCTGCGCAAAATAGGCTCACTACCAGGTGCTCTCAAAACATCCCTTGTCTTCCTTACTCTAGGTGTAACAACAGAAGGAATACCCAACTCATCATGAAGGCTCTGTTCTGAGCCACTGGATTCACCATCCACATAAGAGTGACCTACATTCACATCAACCATGGGCTGATGAGGGGCTGATCTACTTTCTCTTTTCCTTTTTGTCATACTTGCATACCACTATCCACATTGCTTTGAGGAGATCCTCCTGATCTCAGTCTGCCTGTCCACGGCAAAGTATGTGAACCAGTGCTAGAGGACACTACAGGTCCACTAATATTTTGTGATTGCTGTTGTGAATTCTGTGCAGCATTACCATTTTGTGCATCTACATCATCAATCACATTTACTAGTTTATACCAGCTGCTCATCTCATTAAAAACAACATCTCTGCTCACTGTAAACTTACGAGTAGAAGGGTTATAGCATCTATATCCTTTCTGCTGTAAAGAATAACCAATAAAGATGCACTTCTCAGCTTTTGGATCCAACTTGGATCTCAACTCATCTGGCACATGAACATAGGCAATGCAACCAAAAACTTTCAAATGAGAAATATCTGCTTTCCTACCAGTATGCCTCTCCTCTGGCGTCATGCCATGTATTGCTGCAGTGGGAGTCCTGTTCATTATGTAGACTGCTGTAGCAACTGCTTCAGCCCAAGAATAATCTAGCAGGTCTTTTTTATTGAGCATGGCACGAGATACCTCTCCAATATGCCTGTTTTTTCTTTCTACAAGTCCATTTTGCTGTGGGGTATGGCTGCATGAATATTGCTACTTTATGCCATGCTCCTATAGGAAACTTGCAAACTCATTTGAGAGGTACTCTCCCCCTCCATCTGACCTTAGGCATTTTATTTGCAGGCCTGTTTCTTTTTCAACCATAGCTTTAAAAGCTTTGAAATGCCCAAACAGTTCACTTTTCTTTTTCATAAAATACACCCAAACTTTTTTGTTGTAGTCATCAATAAAAGTGACAAAATAATGATAGCCTCCAATAGATGCAGCTTTAGTAGTCCACACATCAGAGTGGATTAATTCCAATGGCCTCTTACTCTCTTGAACATGTCTAGGAAATGGTTTCCTTGCCTGTTTTCCAAATTGACAGGCTTCACATACCTTATGCATCTCTACAATTCGACGATCCTTGTTTAGACTCGTTCAAATTCATTGAAGTGCTCAGCCTTGGCTTTTCTGCGATTTCATCCTTCAGCTTTCTTGCAAGATCTTCTGCTATTATTCATTTTTGGAGGTTCAACTTTTGGGAGCTCGACTGCCATTAGGGCATGCAGAATGGCTGTCATTATCAAAGATTTGATCTTCGATTTCAGCATTCTCAGCCTCTGTTTCAAGGTCCCAAAGAAAACCTGAGCCATCATTAGTATGGGTACCTTCTTCAGGTTCATTATCCCACTCAAAGTAAACCATAAAGAATGGCATCTCTAGATCGATTGGTTCTTCATGTGGGAGTGGAGGATCTACCTGTAGCACCTTAGCATCTATCTGTGAGAAGATGGGGTCTAATGAATGGTAGTTGTCGATGGTTGCCAATGTTTGTATCTAGTTATTGACATTGCTTTGTGAGTCACCCACTATGGCTGCTGTTGCAGGGGAGCTGATTTGCTTGAGATTGTCGTGGAAGATGTGTCATCCAATGCTCTAGGCATAATTGGTTTTATAGCTCCTGTTCCCACATTCACCTTGACTATGGTGTCTCAATTCTGGATTGTCAGTCTATTACTTCTCCAATCATGGAGGAATGATGCTTCCCGTAACCAAGGATGTCCCAATAAGATTTGATAGGATTTTTTGGGGAGATCCAAGATTGTAAATTGAAGGGAAAAGCGGACTCCTATGATCTTTGTGGACACGCCATTCACTATGCCCAAGGGTTTATCAAGGGAATCATCAGTAGGGCATATGTTGAAATTAGCCTTTTGCATTGGTGGGAGAACCCATTCTTCGTAGAGCTCCTTTGATAGGACATTTACACCTGCTCCACGATCCACTATGGCTTGGACTTCATTATATGCCTTATGGATCAAAGGCATAGTAATGTTGCACATGTCATCTCTCACCCATCCGCACAGAGATATCTTTGATATCGTTCATAGGTGGAGAGGGATTGGCGAGTTCAATCCATCCTTTGAAACTCTCCCAGATATTGGGACAATTCCGTAGGAGGATTCCGATGGGAATTGACACAGGGCAACTCAGGATGTTAGAGAGTGCGGCTCCTTCAAGTTGACGTGGCGGTACATTATGTTGTGGACTCTATTGTTGGAACAAAGGCTCGAGTATAGTATCAATACTTTGTGGAGCCAAGTCATGGATTGGGTCTTGAGCTTGTTTCTCAGACTCAAATTGAGCTTGTTTCTCACCTTCAAATTGAGCTTCTTCCTTTTGTACCCATTGTTGAAGTGCTTGAAAACGAGCCTTTTCCACTTGTGAATTTGCTTATGGAGCTTCCTTTTTTTTAGGCTAAGGAGTTGATGTGGATGAGCTCGGCTGCTCATTGCTTGGCGGAGGTGCAAGCACTTGTGCTTTCTTTTTTAAAAGTCGCTTTGGTTGGATTGGAATGTTAAGGTCCTTGGTGGCATCTTTTTGTTGGCGTGTAATTACATTTACATTTTGTGATATTACACTTGCCGGACCCAGACTTTGATAGTCCACCCCAATGATGCCGATTGGGACATCAAGCTTAAACTCTGTTTGTTCTGGGTATTTATTTTTCATGGGACAATCCATACAGGCATGTCCTATGCCACAATCTCTACAAATGGGTTGGAAAGTAGCTGGGCTACCACGATGAGGGCACTCTGCGATCCAATGATTTTTGCCACAATCGTAGCACGTGATTGGTGCACGATATGTGTTGGGATATACTTGATTTGCATAAACTAGTATTAGACCCTCTGCGCCTTCTACATAGTACACTGGGAACTCTGCATCATGTACTCAAATGGCGAGTCTACTTCCTCGACTTGTAATTGATGTATTGGAACTGCCTAAGGAGCTGTATTTGGTGCTCTTGGATATGGTCGTGGATTCGAATTCCTGAGTAGTTGTGGGACTTGTGGCTGAACGGGAACAAGATTTAGCCTCAGAGTTGGCAGTGCTTGTGCAAGTGCCGGTTGCTTGTATACTGGCATGGGTGCCACTTGGTATTGTTGAAGTCAAGGCGGTTGTTGCATATGTTGAAGATGCAATTGTTCTCATCATGGTCACCAACGATGCAGATATGGAGCCACAACCTTGGTGGTGGATTTGCTTGTGTAGTGATCCTGGCTCTTAGGACCCAGGCACTCATTTAATGTATGATTGGCCATGCAATGTGGACACCAAACATTTTCTCGCCATGGATATGTCTGAGTTTGCAGCTGAGACAAGTGAAATTTTTATTCCATGGCCTGCATCATGTCTTCTTTTAGCTTTAGGGTCATGGCCTCTAGGTGATCTTCATTTGATGTTTCATCAGTGGCCTTTGATTTTCCCTTTTTCAAGCGCTTGTTGTGTGTACTAGATTTGCCTTCATCACTGCTAGTGTCTGAGCCGGTCATGCCATCCTCGATGTCAATGGCTACCGCATAAGTAGCACTGAACGTTTCATAGCTGCTTATCTTTTTCATATCCTTTCAGATTTTCTTTTGTAGTCTTGCAATGAACCATGGCGTGAAGTACTTTGCATTTGGGTGTGGGTCACATTTGGCAATTAATCTTTTCATCTTACCCAGGTACGTGCGTACATCTTCTCGGCGGCCTTGTTCGAGCTTGCTTAGTTGGAGAGCAGGATCATCTTGTAGCCTCTCCGTTTGAAAGCGTCGTTTGAATTCTGTTTGAAGTAGGTCCCATGTGGCACACTCTTTCACTAGAAGGCCTAGGTACCATTCAGATGCTTCATAAGTTAAGGCCATGGGAAACCAAGCCACCTTGGTGTCATGGGATTGATCTCCACCTGCTCAACATGCAGTATCAAAATGCTAGAGGAATCGGGTTGGATCTCCCCTACCATTATATTCGGGAAGTTCTAGCTTTCCCAAGGGGCATCTGCCTTGATTGTTATTATTTCTTCAATTAAATAAATTGTCAGCCTCTGCATCGAGGTCAATATCCCCATCATTGTTGCGATGGCGTCTAGCCATGTTAGTGTGTGGAGGAGCTAAAGGGATTGATTGAATGTTAGGGGGGATTCGGGGTAGAGGATTTGCAGGGATGGTGGATGCAGCAGAGTTATATGCAGATGTGGTGAGCGTTGGAGTCAGAGATGTTGGCCGGAACATAGCTGCATGCAGATTGGGCGAGATTTGCCAAGGGTGTCTCTGACACAAGTGTGAGTGTGGATGAAGTTTTGTGGGGAGCATTAGAGTGGTGGTAGTTTGTGTAGAGACCCTCATGTTAAGAATGTGCCTAAGATTTTCCTACATGTGTAGGGAATTGTGCCGATGCAGTTAGATCATTAATCGGAGATCACGACATGAAGATACGAATGAATTTGTGCAAAATGAGGCCCACACGGGGGTGCAAATGAGCGAATGCTAGGGATGCCAAAATGGTGTGCAATGGGCTGGAAAAATACTCCATAATGTGATGTTTATGTGTGTGAAATCTGGTTTCAAACGGGGTTCAGTTTGGGTCCCAAACGGATAAGTTAGGAGGGGTTAAAGAAGGGGTAAAAGTTGCTTTTGGGGGGGCCCTTGGTCTTAAGGTTTGGTGTGAAGGGGCTTTAAGCCTAACTGAGAGATAGTAACTAACCCAGTTGAGTTGAGTTAACTGGCCCAATCACTCTAACTAACCTAACTGTCTAGGTATGGTTAGATTGACTGTAGCTAACTAATGACAGTTAGTTCAACTAACCTAGTATAATCAACTAACCTAATGGGTCCGGTTATATAACTAACTAGTTAAAGCTAACCTAACTAAAGTTAAAGATAATATAACCTAGGTTAAAACTAACCTAGGTTAAGACTAACCTAGGTTAACCTAACCAAGGGTTAGGTTTAGGTTAGTTTTTTTTTTTCAAAAAAATTGTGTGGGAGGGGAGGCTGCCCTGGCGGCGGCGCGACAAGGGGGATTTTTCCGTGTGGCAGCGAGGGGGGGGTTTTCACACGGGGGGTGCAGGGGAGGGGAGGGGAGAGGGGACGGGGCGGAGGGGGCACAGCAGAGGGGAGGGGAGAGGGGACGGGGGCATAGGGGGGGCGCAGGGGAGAGGAGCAGGGATGAGTGGGGAGGGTTGGAGGGGAAGGGGAGGGTTGGAGAGGATGGGTGGGAGGCAGGTGGGTGGGGCTCATGCGGAAGGGGCGGGCGAGGGGTGTGGGGGCAAGCTGCAGGGCGTGGGCAACGGGATGGGGTGGTGAGCGCAGGTGACGGGGGGGTTGCAAGCGGCGGGTGGGGCAGTGCTGCGGGGCAGTGGGCTTTGCCGTGGGCAGCGGGTCTGTAAGGGGCGTTCAATGGGGGGGTTTGGTGGGGGGGTTGTGGTGAGGGGAGGGGGAGAGCAGAGAGGGGGAGGGGGGTGGGGGGGGGAGAGAGAGAGAGAGAGAGAGAGAGGGGGGGGGGAGGGAAAGAGAGAGGGGGGAGGGAAAGAGAGAGAGAGAGAGAGAGAGAGAGAGAGAGAGAGAGAGAGAGAGGGGGGGGGGGGGGGAGGGAATGACACAGAGAGAGAGAGGGGGAAAGGGGGAGAGGTATGAGAGAGAAGAGGGAGGGGGTGGAAAGAGAGAGAGAAAGAAAGAGAGAGGGGGAGGGAAAGAGAGAGATATATAGAAAGAGAGGGGGAGGGAAAGAGAGAGAGAGAGAAAGAAAGAGAGAGGGGGAGGGGGGAGGGGGTGGTGGAGATGGAGGGGGGAGTGGAGATGGAGGGGGAGAGGGGGGAGGGGGTGTGGTTGTGGAGATTGAGAGGGGGGGGGGGAGGGGGGGGGGGAGATGGAGGGGGGAGGGGGTGGTCGAGATGGAAGGGGGAGGGGGGGAGGGGAGAGGGGGAGATAGAGGGGGGGAGGAGATGGGGGGGAAAGAGGGAAGGGGGTGGTGGAGATGGAGGGGGGGAGGGGGTAGTGGTGGAGATAGAGGGGGGAGGGGGGGAGGGGGTGGTGGAGATGGAGGCGGGAGGGGGGGGTGGTGGAAATGGGAGGGGAGGGTGGTGGAAATGGGAGGGGGAAAAGAAAAAAAGAAGAAAAAAGCTTGACGGACGGAAATCAAAAAGGGAGGAAGAGGTGGTCACCTGAACGCTCTCCAAGTCTTTCTCGATGTAACAGGATTGTTGATGTACAATGGACGGTAGGTGGATGGCTAGGTTATCGCTACAAGATGGGCTCGAAGTCACTTACAATGTGAGGATGGGAGTAAGGTGGTGGTCGATGGAGAGGGAGGAGTGTCTTGCATAGGGCTCGGAATGAAGAAGAGGATGGTGGCAAAATGTGAAAGATGAAGAATGAGGGGGTGGAGTGGGTTTTTATAGGAAATGAGTTTAGGTTTAGGATTTAGGTCTAGGGTTAAACCCTAAACTCTTTTCGAGCCATAACTTTTTATGGATGGCTCAGTTTGCGCTCTTCTGCAAAAAGGTGACCAAAATTGCAAGCTCGACGCATTCGTGTCCACTACCTAGCCTGATTATTTATCAAGTGGCTTCTATTTAAGAAATAAAGAAAATTTCTTAAGGTAGGAACCCAAGGTTGATGCTTGGGGTAGATATGTTTGGCTAGAAATGGAAAAAAAAATTTACTCTCCTTGCCCTTAAGTGTTATGTTCATGAAAGTTCGAAGTAGTTTGTTTTTTTACACATACCTGCGTATGTTTACTCATTACTTGAGATGCTAGTCTCCCCAACAATGGTGCCAAATGTTGGCTCTTTCCTACGGCTTTCGTAAGAAGAGTAGGGTTTTCTCAGTATGCATGGTTCCAAGGCTTTTTGTCACCTACAGATATATCAGGGTTGTCGATTGTAGTATATGTGTAGCTTAGGACCTCGAGTCATGTTCGGGTGAGAGACATAGGCTTAAGTGTGGTAATAAGCAAACAAAGTGCATGCATGTGTAAAAGAAACATGTATCATCATGATTGAGGTAATGAAGGCTTTCGCCTTCATTGGGCGTTGCAGGATTTAGGAGTTTAAGGGTTAGAAGGAGGTTCCAGGGTTAGAAGGAGGTTCCAGGGTTTAGAAGGAGGTTCCAAGGTTTGGAAAGAGGTTCCAGGGTTAGAAGGAGTTCCAAGGGTTAGAAGGAGTTCCAAGGTTTAGAAGGAGGTTCCAGGGTTAGAAGGAGTTTCAAGGTTTAGAAGAAGGTTCCAAGGTTTAGGGTAGAGTACATGGTGGAGAACTCGTCTCCCTCGTAGATCATGGAGATTAAGGGTTGAGAAACAAAGGGTTTAGGAGGAGCATAGGAGTGGGAGAAGAAGGTGGTGTAAGAGCATAGGGGAAAGAAGAGAGAGGAGGGAGGAGGAGGAGGAGGAGGAGAGAGGAGGAGGAGGAGAGAGGAGGAGGAGGGAGGAGGAGAGGGAGAGGATGGGTTGCAAGGTTGGAGTAGTTGCAAGGTTAGGACATGCTTTTGGACGTGGAGTGCAAGGATGCATGGACACTTGAGACAATTGCTTGGAATACCAAAGTAAAAGTCAACACAATGCCCCAAAGAGTGTGAGCTTCATTCCATTATGGGATATTTATACAAGTTGGAGAGCTTCACTCTCTGCATGTAGGAATTGTAACACATTCTCTCTCTACATGTAGAAGTTGCATATAGAAGTTGCATGTAGGAGTTGCATGTAGGAGTTGCATGTAGAACTCGCATGTAGGAGTTGCATGTAGAACTCGCATGTAGGAGTTGCATGTAGAACTCGCATGTAGGAGTTGCATGTAGAACTCGCATGTAGGAGTTGCATATAGGAGTGGCATGTAGAACTCGCATGTAGGAGTTGCATATAGAACTCGCATGTAGGAGTTACATGTAGGAGTTGCATGTAGAACTCGCATGTAGAGTTGCATGTAGGAATCGTATGTAGAACTTTAGAACATGTAAGTTGGATTTCTAAGAGGGATTATTTCTAGCCTTATGCAAGTACAAGCGGAGCTTTGCCGCTACTCTACACACACATTCTACTCTACCTAAGTCCATGTTGGCACAGAGACAACATTGTCCCACCTCTGTCCAGTGCCCAATCATTTACATAAAATCTATCAATCTGTGCATGGATAGGCATCCTTACTCTCCTGTTTCACCAAGAAAATAGAAGAGATTGTGGTTGAGTGTGAAAAGCATTGTCATACCAAATATCTCTGCCACCTTCCCTACCCCCTCTTTTGTCTAAAGGCATTTCAATCATGTTGAAATCGCCCCCAATAATCCAAGAATCTCCAAACCTGGTGGTGGAGAAAATCCTCTCCTGTGAAAGAGTCCTCCTGTCAAGTGGAGGGAAATCAACTGGTGAGAGAAAACCCACTCTAGCAGAGGTGGAAACCATGTCCAACGGAATCCCAATAATTGGCTCCTCGAGGGTAGATGGTATAAACTCCTCTTCTATCTCAAACTCTATCAAATCTGCCAGTACTACAAAGGAGTTCCTGTAGGCGGGAACTGGCATAGGAGTTCAAAGAATTTGTGCACCTAAAGGAGGAGAAGAAACCCCCTTACCTCTATCAAGAGGTGCAGTGTGACTAACAGTGCGAGGGGCTGATCAGGCACATCACTGATAGGACCTGAAGAAATGGGTTGCCCCTCCTGATGAGCAAGCGGGGTACTGGGACAACCACATCTACACCTGTAGTAATATCACCTACTTGTAACAGTCACTTTGCTCACTCCCTAGTCTTTATGACATGGGGCTCAGTGGCTTGGCTTTCTCTTATGGGGCCTCAGGTTTTCTATGGAGACTTGACTCTTCTCGGGCCATTTTGATTTGTCATCACCAGGTTGAGTCTTGTTCTTTGGATGTAGTACCACACCTTCCTTTTATAGTTGTACATGCCTCTATGGATACCTCGGGAGATTCTAGTGAGCATAGTAGCCTGGCATATCTGGAGAGCCAAATGCACAGAGGCATTAGAGGGAACTCAAGTTCATCCCTTGCACACATTGGCTAGTATCTGGATAGACACCATACATACCTTTATGGCCATATGGACGAGTATGCAAGGAGACTCCTGTCAACCTCCACTAGGAGGGCTTCTTTCTTCAGGGAATGGAAGGATTCTCCTTTCTTCTCTGAGACTCTTACAGGGTTGAGGTGGCACTTTCAGCCTCAGCCTTGGTTGTTTTCCACCTCATTTTGAGGGGGTTTATTTATCCTCTTGGTTTCATGATGTATTCCACTTTGAGCTTGCTCTCGTGTTTTTTTTCTCTTACTTATTAGAAGTCTCTTTCTTGGAAAAAAAATTATAATGACTGTTCTCAGTGGTCCAGGTGTGGTTTTATAGTCTAGCGAGTCCTAGACATGCCACGGATCATATTGGGAGATATCCCATGTTGGGGTTACTATGATCAAGGGCTTGCTCTATGGTGCATATGTGCATCTAGGGGAGTATGAAGATAGTGGGAGAGAAGGAAGGAGTCTCACTTGCGGCTTTCTCACATACACACAAAGGTGGAGGCTAAAAACAGTTTTCCTCTTCTTAGTTGTGAAAGCCAAAAGAACACTAGTACAAAGAAATAGGAGAACCCTATATGTGGGTCTCAAACCAAACTCAGCTAACTAAGGTGGCATACTAATTGAGCCACGAACTAGAGTACATAAGGATAGCTGTCATCCAACTATTATTCATGGGCAGTGTACCAACCACATCTGCAGCTAACAAGTCGGTGACATAAATGCACAACGGTCACCCTGGCATATCATGAGTAGAGCTCGATATCTCAGCACTTCCCCTCGAGCTCAATCCCAATTCCTGCACACCAAGCAAGTCTTTGAACTTGCGCAGCTTCTCTGTGCCCAATGCCTTCGTGAATATGTTAGCTACCTGATCCTCTATGCTGACATAAACTAGATCAATAAGACCTAGTAAAACCTTCTTCCCCACATAGTGATAATGTACCTCAATGGGCTTTGTTCTAGCATGATAGACTGGGTTATTTGCCAAGTATATACTACTCATGTTGTCACAATAACTGACAACTGGCCCATCTGTAGACTGATGCATATCATAGAGTAGTTTATGCAACCAAGCTACCTCACATGTAGCCATTGCTACACCCCTGTACTCAGCCTCTGTGCTCGACAAGGCAACTGTAGGCTATTTCTTGCTGCTCCAAGTGACTGTAGCACTCCCAAAAGAGAACACATATTCACTGGTAGATCGTCTATTAGAAATACTACTAGCCCAATCAGCATCAGTGTATCCATGCAACTGTATCTGAACCCCAGCCTCATAAAATAGTCCATACTGCAATGTGGACTTCACATACCTGAATATGCGTCTAGCCGCATCCAAATGCAGTTTCTTTGGAGCCTGCATAAACTGATTTACCAATCCAACAGCATAGCTCAAATCTAGCCTGGTAATAGTCATATAAATCAAACATCCTACTATGCATATGTACATAGTAGGGTCTTCCAGAAGCTCACCTGCATATGCACTCAGCTTCACATTCTGCTCCAAAGGAACTGAAATAGGCTTACAGCCTGTCATCCCATATTTGGACAGCATGTCCAATCCATACTGCCTCTGCAAGAGCTGTATCCCACTTGGTGATCTAGTCACCTCATTGCCCAAGAAATAACGCCGCTCTCCCAAATTCTTCATCTCAAACTTCTACTTCAATAGCGTTTTCACATGAAGGATATCTTCATCACTATCACCTGTGATGATCAAATCATCAACATAAATGACAAGCAACATAATACCTTTCTCTGTTTTTCTCACATAAAGTGAGAAATCTGCCTTGGAAATCTGAAAGACAATAGTGACAAGATATTGTCCTATCTTGTCAGATGATGCTCTAGGTGCTTGCTTCAAGCCATACAAGGCTTTCTTCAACCTAACCTGGTGGCTGCTCCATAAAGACCTCTTCTTGCAAATCACCATGCAAGAAGGCATTCTTTACATCCATCTGGTGTAAAGACCATCCCTTTGATGCAGCCATAGCAATGACTACTCTTACGGTTGCCATCCTTGCAACCGGACTGAATGTTTCTTCATAATCAATGCCATATGTCTGTGCATACCCCTTGACAACTAATCTTTCACAGAACCATCTGCATTGTGCTTCACCTTATAAACCCACTTACAGCCAATTGCATTCTTGTTTCTAGGCAAAGTCACCAATTCCCATGTAGCATTTGCTTCCAAGGCATCCATTTCTTCATCCATGGCTTTCTCCCATTTTTCTTTTCCCATGGCTTGCTCAAAAGATTGGGTTTTAGTTCCTGTATCACTTTGACCATATAGGCATAGTGAATGGCTATAAATCCATCATATTTCAGCCTATCCATAGGATACCTAACTCGGGTAGACCTGCGCAAAATAGGCTCACTTCGAGGTTCTCTCAAAACATCCCTGGTCTTCCTTACTCTAGGTGTAACAACAGAAGGAATACCCAACTCATCATCAATGCTCTGTTCCGAGCCACTGGATTCACCATCCGCATAAGAGTGACCTGCATTCACATCAAACATGGGTTACCTTCTCTTTTCCTTTTCATGATACCTGCATACCACTATCTGCATTGCTTTGAGGGGATTCTCCTGATCTCAATCTGCCTATCCATGGCAAAGTATGTGAACCACTGCTAGAGGACACTGCAGGTCCACTAATATTCTGTGATTGCTACTGTGAATTTTATGCAGCATTACCATTCTGTGCATCTATATCATCAATCACATTTATTGGTTTATACCAGCTGCTCATCTCATAAAAAACAACATCTCTGCTCACTGTAAACTTACGAGTAGAAGGGTTATAGCATCTATACCCTTTCTGCTATAGAGAATAACCAATAAAGATGCACTTCTCAACTTTTGGATCCAACTTGGACCTCAACTCATCTGCCACATGAACATAGGCAATGCAACCAAAAATTTTCAAATGAGAAATATCTGGTTTCCTACCAGTATACATCTCCTCTGGCATCATGCCATGTATTGCTGCAGTGGGAGTCCTATTCATTATGTAAACTGCTGTAGCAACTGCTTCAACGCAATAATAATCTGGGAGGTCTTTTTCATTTAGCATGGCTAGAGATACCTCTCCAATATGCCTATTTTTCCTTTCTACAAGTCCATTTTGATGTGGGGTATGGCTGCATGAATATTGCTGCTTTATGCCATGCTCCTGTAGGAACCCATCTAACCTTAGGCATTTTATTTGCAGGCCTGTTTCTTTTTCAGCCATAGCTTTAAAAGCTTTGAAATGCCCAAATACCACTTTTCTTTTTCATAAAATGCACCCAAGCTTTTCTACTGTAGTCATCAATAAAAGTGACAAAATAATGACAGCCTCCAATAGATGCAGCTTTAGTAGTCCACACATCAGAGTGGATTAATTCCAATGGCTTCGTACTCTCTTGAACACGTCTAGGAAATGGTTTCCTTGCCTGTTTTCCGAATTGACAGGCTTCACTTTCCTTATACATTTCTGTAACCTTGAATTTAGGCAATCCTGTAACAATATTTTGGGCCTGCATTGATTTAAGTCGTTGTACATTAAGATGACCAATGAATTTATGCCAGATATCAATATCTACAACTACATTGGTCCCATGTGCAAACATTGTTGCACTCAATGCAGGCATGTCCGCATCCAACGTAAACATCCTGCTCTTCTTCTTTCCTTTTGCTATCAAGCGACTGTTATTTTTCATATCCTCAACAAAGTATCCATGAGGATTAAATCTGACCTACAAGCCATGATCAACCATTTGACTAATAGAAACCAGGTTCTTGGTGATATTCGGGACTTGAAATACATCAGACAGGTATTTCTTTTTCCCATCCTCCATAGACAAAGGAATTTTACCAATCTGCACAATAGGATGTGCAGTATCATCACCAGTCTCCACAAATCCTGGTTTTTCCATTTTCCTTGCATCCTGCATCCATTCTGCATGACCTATCATGTGGTTTGACACACCTGAGTCAGCATACCACACATCATTTCTTTCTTCTGCACTTGTCATAGAATTGGTCATGTGTTGCACCATAAATAGATGCTCATTTTTGTCATCACCCTGTCTACTAGAGGATGCATAATTGCCTTGCTGCAATTTTCCATTCATAATGTCATTCTGCTTTTTGTAGCAGTCGTTAGCCATATGACCCATTTTACCACAATAGTAGCATTCAACATTGCTGTTTGCATTTTGGCCTCTCTACCATCCACCACGACCTCTTTGGCTCCCCCTGCCTCTAGAGTTACCATGTCCTCCTCCATAGGACTGGTTTTCTTGAGTTTGCTGCATATTATGATTTCTACCATGGCCTCCAGATCGACCTCCTCTACCTCTGCCTCTACCTCTTCCAGCATTTGAGTAGAAGACAATTTCTTTTGAAGTTCCTCTTGAAGAAGATGCACCACCATTTCTCTGCTCTTCAAAAATTAGAAGAGCAAACAACTCCTCAAAATTAGGAAATTTTTCATGGACGGCAATGGATGTCCGAAACTATGCATTATCCTTTCCTAGACCATTCAAGGTCATAGAAACTAGATCATCATCTTCCACTGGGGAAGCAAGTGCATCTACAATTTTCTTCACCTTCATGTGGTAGTCATTGATGCTAATATTTTCTCTCTACACATTGTGCAACTCCTGCTTGAGCTGCATTTTCCTAGCTTGCATATTTGTGCTATACATTTTTGCCAAAGTATCCCATGCCTCCTTTGGCATACTTGCATCCTGAATATGCACAATCATAGAATCCAAAATACTGATAGACAGCCAGTACATAACTTTTCTAGCTCTCTCATGCCATCCTTTAAATGCCTACATTTCCTATTGATTGGGAACATTAGGAAGAACTGGTTCTTCTTCATTTCCTATAATGAACTCCCAATAGCCTTTTCCCATAAGGAAATTCGTCATTTTGAACTTCCATGCCTGGAAGTTGTCTTGTCAAGCTTTTCAGTGACAATCTGTGAAAGAGAATCAAACGCCATTACAGAACACTGCAAAATATTCTATCAATGCAAAAAACACAGCTTCTGCCTAACACGGGCAAATCTACAAAACTGACGAAAGTGGTATTTAACCACATAGTCACTTCCTGGTGACGATTTTGCATCAACATGCAATAAGGATGATTCTGTAACTCCCAATATCTCTGCGCATAGGCATACGATGCAATTTCTATGGTAACTTTTCACTGACCTGCAGAGCAGTGGTCGCACAGCAAAAATAGGGCCTTTTTCTGAGTGCTTGCAGAGAAGTTCCGCCTCCAAAACGGGCCCCGAAATGGCCTCGAATCATCCCATAGCATATATTGCCCTGCGAAGGGTGTCTCAATCTGAGACAATGCACTCTCACACTTTCCGACTGTGCTACCTGTAGAGATTTGCTCCCAAACTCGAAAAAGGAAAGCAACACTGGTCCTCTTACCAGGACACCATGAAATTGGTTTGCTTTCTTGAGCTCCTTACCATAAACTAGGCTCTGATACCATGTGAAGATAGTGGGAGAGAAGAAAGGAGTCTCACTTGCGGCTTTCTCACATACACAATGGGGGAATACACACAAAGGTGGAGGCTGAAAACAGTTTTCCTCTTCTTAGTTGTGAAAGAAGAGCACTAGTACAAAGAAATAGGAGAACCCTATATGTGCGTTTCAAACCAAACTCAGCTAACTAAGGTGGCATACTAACTGAGCCATGAACTAGAGTACATAAGGATAGCTATCATCCAGCTATTATTCATGGGCGGTGTACCAACTGCATCTGTAGCTAACAAGTCAGTGACATAAATGCACAACGGTCACCCTGGCATATCACGAGTGGAGCTCGATATCTCAACAGGGAGTCACATGTGTGTTTGTGTGTGTTGTAAAGGCACATCAAGTGCTATGATGTGTCTAGTGTGTGACCTAAGTGATGATGTAAGACAAAGGCAATCCCACTAATGTAGGGATTGATTTTGACTGATGTAGGGGCTGATTGCCACTATGTAGGGAAGGTATTACCTTCTCCCCTTGTTTTTAAAAGAGAGTCTTCTCTCTCACAGTCATAATAGAGATCGACCATAGTGCTTTCATTGCGCTCTCACACCTCTTGCAAGATGCATCTATTCTATCCTACAGGATCCTACAAGTGGTGTCAGAGCTTTAGGTTCTAGATCTAGCCTAGCCTAGCATTAGATGCTATCTCTAGCATAAACTACAAGTTTCTTCATCTTCTCCATTTTCCTTCTTCTTCCCAAAATCTTTGAGAGCTCTGTTCTCTGCCTAAAAATGACCATTGCCCAAACCCTCTGAGCTGCAAACTCCTCTTGTATGGGCAAACTTCCAACTGCAAAAGCTTTTGGTGAAATTTTGATTGTATGTGAAATGCCAACACTCACACTTCCTGGCACCTTTTCTTACAATGCGACTTGCTGGAGCAGCCATTTTAAAATTTCTTTGAGGCAAGCTTGCACAACAATATGAGCTAGCTCTTGTCCAAATTTGAAGGGAAATAGTCCACCAAGGAGGGAGAAATAGCAAAAAAACTAGTCAACTTTCAAGCTGCTGGCTATGGCAACATGACATGACATTTTGTCTCTTCTTGAAGGTAGCCCTTCTCTGATATAAGGCCCTTCTTCTTGCATAAAAATCCCCTTGAATAGAGCTATGAGCTGTGATAATTGCACCCTCCAAGTTTTGGTCTCTGTTTTGGACAGTTTTGACAATGTTGTGAGTTTGATGCTACATTAGATGCTACTTTAGCATTTCTGATGTTTTAAAGTGTTGAATAGCTTCAGTGCAACTATGGATACAACTTTGCTTCAAGTTACTACACGTGGATTTGCTTGGAATGCTTTCATTTAGTCACCTCTATGAAGCATGCAAGTGAAAGCATAATTGATTTGTAGTATGGAATTTGGTTACAAGCTTTTGCTACTCTAAATGCTTGTATTTTAAAGATCTTCAATTTTTTCCAGCCTTGTAAGAGAGTAGACACTGCCCATTCTGGGTTAGACCCTCTCATGGCTACCATCTTGAATATGGATAAGTTCAATGGTAAAGGCTTTCACACATGGTAGATGAAGGTTAAGTTTGCATTGATGAGGGAAAACCTCTAGGGGCTTGTCAAACCCGCTTCAATCTCTTCTTCAACAGCCTCTAATGCTAGAGAATCCTCAGCTCCGACATGCCCGGTAAGAGATCGAGCTAGAGAGGAGAAAGCCTATGGCATCATTGCTCTTGCCTTAGGAGATGACTATATTCATCACATCTCTGATTTAGAGTCTCCTTTAGAAGCTTGGCAGAAGCTTGACATTATTTTTGGTGCTAGCTCTCACATGTCAAAATTGTCACTTAAGATTGCTTTCTTTGAATTTAAGATGGTTAGTAGCACTCCTTTGGCTGCTCATGTCAATCATATGCGGAGTCTCATGACTCAACTTGCTTCTATCAACTCTCCAATCACTACAGATGATGCAATGCCAGTATTGCTCAAAAGTACACCTAAAGATTATGATCATGTTGTTACCACTTTGAAAAATCTTCCTAATCCTAATCTTGAAGGTCTTATTTCTGCTCTTTAAGAAGAAGAAAGGCACATGGAACTTCGGAGAGGCAATGACACAGCATACCAGAGAGGCAATGATAGCCTATGCAATAAAAATTCGAAAGGGCAAGTTTTCACCTTGCAAACATTGTCAGAAGACTAATCACCTCTCAAAAGATTGCTTCAAGATCAATCCATGCAAACATTGTGGCAAAAACAATCACCATGAAAAGTATTGTAGAGCCAAAAAGGAAGAAACTACGAAGTCAGAAACTGCCAATCTACTTTCATTTGATGAGTCTCCACATGATGAAGACTATGCTTTTTAGGCACTTTGTCATTTTTGTTTATCATCACTTGGTCAAAATTTTGAGGTTCTCTGCCTAGAGTAGTACTCCAAAAAGAATATGTTATGTAAATCACCTCTGGTCACCATATGATGTAGACCATGTTATATGTGTTTTGACTATCCCATTTCTATAAAACTCACACCCTTGGGAACCCTTGCTAGCATGAGATCCTAGCCATAGATTAATCCTTGATCACCATGGGATGGCATGAGAAACTATGAGACTAGATGAATCCTTGACACTGCAAGAGGCAATCCCTTGAGGGGGGTTTGTTGGGGTAAGTATGATCAAGGGCTTGCTCTATGGTGCATATGTGCATCTAGGGGAGTCACATGTGTGTGTTGTAAAGGCACATCAAGTGCTATGATGTGTCTAGTGTGTGACCTAAGTGATGACATAAGACAAAGGCAATCCCACTGATGTAGGGATTGATTCCCACTAATGTAGGGGCTGATTGCCACTATGTAGGGAAGGTATTACCTTCTCCACTTTTCTATGAAAGAGAGTCTTCTCTCTCACAATCATAATAGAGATTTACCATATTGCTTTCATTGTGCTCTCACACTCTTGCAAGATGCATCTATTCTATCCTACCGGATCCTACATCCCATAGATATTGTGACTTTAGATATAGATTCTAGTGGCACACTATATAGTGTTGTAGTTGTCTATTTTCTAAAACATCAGTCAACATCAAGCTCTTTGGTATCATGTGAGTACTTGTCCATTGCTTTTATTTTCTTTCCATTTCATTTCCATTATGCTTGTTATCTTTCCTTTCCATTCCTAGTGTTAGTTTGCTTCTATCCCTACCATTATGATCTTTCATGTGGTATCGGAGCCATGTTCCTAGCCCTACTCTCTCTTTCCCTTTCCCTTCCAAGAGGTTGAGGTGAGGGAGGCCAATGAAGATACTCTACCTCCTCCTCCTTGGAAGGCTACCCTCTTCTCTCCTTCCTTGAGCTCTCTTCTCTATGCCATGATCTGCCACCTCTCTTCTCCTTCCTTGAGCTACATCTTTTTATGGCCTACGGATGATGTGACACTTTTATCTGGATCTAGAAGTAGAATCACGGTTTTGTGTCCACCAAAATTGTAGAGGACCTTGAGTACTAGAAATTTTGTTTTAACATCATTGCAATTTGAGTTTTCTGTGAAAAGTTATAGCCCTTGCAAGAATTGACAAAATTTGTTTCTGCACGTGAATTTTGTTCTGGAGCTCAATGATTTGACAGCCCAAGCATGATACAGTCAGCTTAACATGGAGCCGTCCATCCTCTTCATCGTTGACCTCTACTCCTATGCCCGCCATTCTCTGACGTATGATCTGCTCCTAGCTGCTGCTGCTGTCCACACAACTCTTGCTACATGTAGCATCTCTTCTTGCCCGTACCTAAGGTGAATCTCCACTTCCTACTATTGCATTGGAAGTGAAGATGCTTCCAGCATGATGTAAGCACTCAGACACTACTTCGACGAGACTTCGACACACTATACTAAAGTGACTTCTTTGATTGGTGCATTGCTTCGAGCTTGATGTAGACCACTCTACATCAACAAGTGACTTCCTCAACAGTGCTCATTCAATCGGTGCCTAAGGTACTTCGCATTGATTGACTTCCCGATTGGTCATGGTATCTAAGGCTTCTACTTCGACATTGGTGACTCTCCTTTTGGAATTTTGAGAGTCATCATGTGAGTGCTCCATGTAGCTACCCCATGGACTTCACCGACACATATTTTGGGGCATTCCTACCTAGTGCTTCATTGGCATCATCATCGACTCGTAGGGATGTGCACACATGTGTAGTGGCTACTTAGAGGACATCTCTTACTCTTAAGAGATTTATTATTTATTTATTACTACAGCTTGATGTATTTTGGGTTCCTCTGCCTTGGATAGTCCTCCTAAAAAGATTTATTGGTTTTTCTAGTTTGGTGTGTGTCTTCCTAACATGTCCTATTATGAAGCAAAGGGGGGATGTACTGTGGGAGCCATATGTATTGGCTTTGATAGGTTTAGAGGGGGATGTATTGTGGGAGTCATGTATTGGCCTTGGTAGGTCTCGTTTGTTGGAATATGAAGCCAAAGTGAGTCTAAAATGAGTGTTCTAGGTGTGTTTTATAGTCTAGTGAGTCCTAGGCATGCCACGTGCCATATTGGGAGTTATCCCATATACACTATGGCTTTCTAGAGTTTAGTGTCACACTATATAGTGTTGTACTTGTCTATTGTCTATCATATTGGTCAACATCAAACTCTTTTGTATCATGTGAGTACTTTTCCATTGCTTTCATTTTCTTTCCATTTCATTTCCATTATGCTTGTTATCTTTCCTTTCCATTCCTAGTGTTAGCTTGCTTCTCTCCCTACTGCTATGATCTTTCATGTGGTATCAGAGCCATGTTCCTAGCCCTGCTCTCTCTTTCCCTTTCCCTTCCAAGAGATACTATAGAAGACAAGATCACGAGTGCACGACGATAGCCTACAAAGCAACACCTCAACCAATGAGCTGCCATAGCACCATAGTATCACCACACCTTTTGTAATCAACACCAAAAGCTCTTAACACTAGTTTGTTAAATGAGCTACTTCATAGAATTATTCAAAAGCATTGATAAGGTATTTTGGGGTTTTGATTATTTGCCATAATAGCTTATATGCTGAAAAAAACATAGAATATTATGTATTGGAACTTGTACCTATTACTTTGAGTTCTACCTAAAGTTTTAAGGTCAACGTAATACCAATATTTCAAGCTATTTTTTGAGGTTTTAGATAAAACGGCCATACTTCTTACTTAAAATGAGTTTTCTTAGAGTTTGTAAGTCCTAGAGTCTAAGGATAACTATAACACATATGTTTATATTTCCTTGGAGCTAGATAATCATATTCATTATTATATATGGCCTTAAATACAATTTTAGTGAATGTTGATTGTGGCAAGGCAAAAATTGATCTTTTATAAATTCTTTGACATGTCTAATAAATTTCAAACTCAACCATACTTCGTATATGTCTCAATAGGATATTATGGAGTAGTGTGAGTTTTTTAGGGGACCTAATGTCATGTAGAACACCAAATTCAAATCATATATTGATTTTTCCTTATGCTATAATTCATGCTAAATTCAAGATATAAGGGTTAATTGATATCATAAGAACCTTTATATGTTTAAATTATACCTACTAGAGTGCCTCTAATCATGAATGAGTGATGCCGATTAAAAAATGTTCTATATAGAACACTTATATACATGATAATTCAAAACTATAAAAGTGAGATTTAATGCAAAACCTATTTTGGTAGTTCATATTCTAAGGAGCACTTAATCTCTTTTAGTTTTAGCCTTTTTTGTTATGTGGTGACTTTCCCTTATGATATAATATTGTTATTCTTAAGATATGACACTTTGTGGCTATCATGTGCACTATATAAAGGTGCTTATTTATGAAATACGAGTTATAATGCAACCTACTAGGCTTACCACTCTTGTCAATTGATAAATTAATCTTGCCAAAATGACTTTTAAGCGAAGTTTTGTCACTCTTAGATGTTTGATATACTTATAAACTTGTAAAAAATGCTAGCTCCTTGAAATCAATTTTATTTTCAGGCATGCTAGATAAAGTTTCAAACCTAAGTGTTGTCTGGGTGAAAGACTGTGTTACCATACATTTGTGAGAATTTTGTAATCACATGTTATAGTTTTTTGTGCTCCTTATATTTTTAGATAATAGTCCTCCTATGAGTTTACCTTAAGCTCAAGAGAGGAAATCACTAAAAAACACATCTACAACAAGTTGTGATTTTTTTGCCAAAATATCAAAAGGACACTTTTATGTCTTGTTATGCTACCAAACTAGTGTTAAGGCAACCACAACTGGCACATCCACAGACTACTTGCAATGATGCTCCACCTAGCAATGCCTAGCATACGCGCAAACTAGCAACACCACAAACAATGATGCCAAGCACCTCCAAAGAAATAGGACATAGTAAACGACCTCAATGGCTGGGCGACATGATTCCAGGCTCCACACGATGTCAACTCAAGGCAACGACAGAGGCAGACCCGCTGGATGACTTCAATGAATTCTGAGATGGAGTTTGAATCTTTAAAATTTTTAATGGAATCCTCATAGGATTCCTTATCACCAAGGATTCGACCTCCCATTGACACGTGGAACCATGAAACGGTGATATGTGGTACCTCATCTACTTTGCCATGTCATCACTACAGTCTATCTACCACGTCACCACCTTACATGTCCATGTCAGTAGTGCCAGCTATCTGCCAAGGTGGCATCTTATCCTCCACATTAGCCCTTACCTAACACATGGCATATCTACAACATTAGCACTGTTGCACTAGTGCCACATCATCCATAACACGGCCTGCCACATCAGCCTATACATTCAATCTATCACATCATCCTGACATGTCATCTTTATTGATGAAGGCAGCAATCTGCTTACCTCTTGTAGATTCTTGGCCCTCACCACAAGTAGCCTCTTCTTCTTCATCTGGTTTGGTGCTGTCTTCTGGGGTTTGTGAGTCATTCTTTTCCTTCTCACGGTGAAGGGGCTCCTTTTTTCCTTCTTCTTCTCCCCCTTGGGGTCCGTCGCTCCTGCTTCATCGCTCCTGCTTCAGTGGATTTTGGCTCTTGGAGAAGTTCCAAAGTTTCCTCTTTCACCTCCTTTGCTATGATCAAAGAGCTTGAACCGCTCTAGAGGGCTCTGGTTTCTTGTGGGTTGGGGCCTGAAGTAGAGGCAACAAGTCCTTCTTTGGCCTCCTCTGTCCTTCCTGAGCTGGCAAAGCGAGTAGTAAGCTCCTTTCTCGCTGGGAGGGAGAAGAACCCTCCTCTAGCTTTCTGAGCAGTAGCCAAGTAAGATATCATGGCGCCTCCCCTCCCAGCTCTCAAATCGAAAGTTTGTATTCCCTAATAAAAATAAATGTTTGAAACATAGCTGAAGGAAGGAGAAGAGAGGTGGCAGATTGTTTCTATGTGGTTGAGTTGTGGGCATCGAGTCTATGGCCAAGTTGTTAAGTGTTGGCACTATAGATAGGTCATTGGAGATTGTGTTGTTGCTCGCACTGGTTGTCTCTTGAGCTAGAGGTCGTTGTAGTGGTGGCTGGCCTAACTACTATCCCTAGCAAACTTCCTTGACTGTATCACTCCCCCTGCCCCTCGCATTCTTCACCTCCCTGACTACCTCGCTTCCCCGACGTCGTCTCTTTTATATAAACGCTCTCCTGCTAACCCTCTCTCCACCTCCTTTCATTACTAGATGCCTCTAGTTCAAATCTCTTCCCTGCTCCATCGGATGTACAACATGACCATCTACATGCACACACACACACACACACACACTCACACACACACACATCCACATCCACATGCACACACACACACACACACACACACACACACACACACTCACACACATCTACATGCACACACACACACATACACAGTCACACACACACAAACACACACACACACACACACACACTAACCCCCCTGCTTTTGTTTCACTCTCTCTCTCTCTCTCTCTCTCTCACACACACACACACATACACACACAAACACACACACACACATCATCCCAGTGTAGATGATATCAATTTATACCTCAATCTTAAGGGTTTTTCGGGACTAGTAAATTATGATGTGACAATGTGGGATAAATAGTACCACATTTACCAGGATATGCGAAGCCTAGCTAAGATGATTGAAATATGTAGTCATTTCCTTACATTCACCAAGCATCATCTTGGAATTAAAAGTTTTATATTTGGTAATATGTATTTGTTATTAAGATCTATAGATAAAGAGATATATCCACTTATGGAATGAGTTGAACATATGTTATTGGATATAGGAAAAAGGTGGAGTGGGGATATTAGGAGGTCATATTATAAACCACCCACCACACACTCACCTCAATGTCAGGGATTTATATTAGCTATTAGGCAGTGGACCGCAACCATGAGTAAATGAGGGAAGTACTAGAGGACCTCCTTGGAAGGAGAGTCCTCCCCATTGCCCAAAGCACTAGAGCATTCAAAGGAGGTACAGTGCAGGGGAGTCCAAAAGAAATAGGAATTGGCAGGACTGGGAAGACCTGCTGTCAGATAGAATTTAAGAATTGGGAAATTGAGAATGGAGGAACATCTCCAGGAATGTTGTGAAGGTCAGAAAGAGAAGACGGACCAACATTATAAGTCGTGCATGAATTGAAAAGTTTGGTCTTTTTTTTGCGTGATCGTAGATCTGGGTGGAGGAGTGTCATATTGGTTCCATAACAGTCAGCTCCTCCAAAAGCTTAGGGAGAGCTGCGTCAGATCGTCCCTCTCGGTTTGTTGTGTTCTTTGTAAACAGGGACATTGAAGGGAACTACCACATCTGTGAGTCCCTCCTCAGATAACAGTTGATCTATGTAGGAATTATACCATGGTAGATAAGGTCCCTGCATGCACTTTTGGACTATTAGCCCTCCTCTATAATGCCAACCTAGTCTCTATTTCTTTATTCTTAACTCACGTCCAAGCCATCCGTTCTTAATATCACCTCTGCGATCTCTTTTTCACTTCAGTATACCAGGAGTAGACAGTCTCAGTAGCCAATGCTACTATCGTTACTGAGTCTACGGATCTGTGTGGAATATGATGTAGTTAGCTTTGAGTGTGTAGAACTAGCATATGTATACATGAACGGAGTGATGATAGGCTTGCCAGCCATGGAGCTCACCTCTCTTTTTCTATAAATGTAAAGGTTATTTAATGACTTTGATAATTTGCCACCACGAAGTGGAAGCGCAATACATGAGGGTATGCATGGTTCAGTCGTTGGGCACGTAGCTCCTCTTAGACACAGAATGAATGGATGGAAGGACTTATGGAGCATTGCTCAAGCTACCTCTATGCATGAGCCCTCTCAAGTGCTAACCGTTGTTTTAGAGAGGTGGGCGAAGACCAGCAGGGGAGCTGACGGGAGCTGGCTTGTATAACAGAGAATGTGTTATTAGCGATTCCATGATGTACTTCCTCCATCGACTATGAAGAAGGGAGGTGCTTTACTAGTCATAGGTTGCTATTTTGAAGCGAGAGACTAGTCGCTATATACAAATAGTTTGTAACTACAATAGTCAAATATGAGTCCCACATTAGATACTTATCATGGGTTATTGGATGCATAGTTTGTCTGTTATCACCAGTAGTTTATGTCTACCCGAGCGCCTCCTTGTTTGTGATAGATGTTGGGGTATTTGAAGAATAAAATTCTGAAAAAGCACATATGCAGGGCTCGAGGTAGATTGAAGGGCCAAGCCACACACAAGATCATAAGACTGTTGCTTGGTAGGATGCTTCCTAACAACATCAATGGTGTCTTAAGAACCCAAGCTATGCATGTTCCTGGTTGTACACCCAAGCTATGCATGGTCTTTACTAATACATATTTAACACTATTAGGACCCTTTGACAGTGATGTAAACTCGTTCATTTCATGTAGAGTAAGACTGAGGTACATCATTGATATGTATCTGTCTCATCATGGTTGAACAATGTCACGAAAGTTTGAGAATATAGGGATGGGGTCCCTTGTTCATGTATATCTGAGTTTGTTGGAATATTACCGATGTACCATGCATAATGATAACCTTTACTACCAAGGATGGTTATGACCACTTATTGACTGTATACATTACCATTTATTATTTATTTATGAAGGTTTAAGTGCCATAATGTGAAGTATTGCGTTTCAAGTTGGGGGACATGGATAACAACTGTGTGCTAGCATGGAGGCTTGCAGTCCCACATTTTAAAATGTCCTGGTTCTAACTTACCTTTTGTGTGGATGGATGCAGGTGAGTTGGCACACTTCTCAACCAGAATTGCAATTGAAGGTTTTTGACGTTTATACTGGCACACTATCTACTACTGGCTGGATGGATATAGCTAATTATCCTATAGTACTAGTTATGCCTTTGCATACAACCTTTGGATAACTTTGGGAATTTGGGGAAGGGATCTTCCTATGTATGGATGTACCATATACATAGGAGTTTCGTGATGACTCAGTGATCCATAGTTCTAACTATTAGTAAACAGGTTTTTGGGGAGACTAGATATGTATCCCATCTCACTTCCCCCCTATTTACTATATGAGGGATTTGGAGAGAAAGTAATATTAATGATAGATTTGGGACAGCTTCAAACCCCTTTCCTAATAATTATATGTGGATGCTATTACCATAAAGACTTTGTATTCTGCATTGTTAATATATGTATCGATATTATGTTTTGAGCCATATGAAAGGAAAATGATAAGACTTGGAAGAAAAAGAATTTGGAAAGTGCCTCATATGAAAGATTTGATTATTGGGGATATGAGTACTTGATTTGGGGTTATTATATAATTCTGAAGTAAAGATTGGTTAAGGGTTCTTGGAAGCAATGATAGATTATGATTCTGAAAGTATCAAATATATTGGATTGAGCTATGGAAAATGGTAGTAGAAATGTAGGAAAAACACACACTAGCCTAACCATTGTGAGGTAAGAAAAATATCATGACTAATGGTTATGCTTGGCTTTGATTAGCAGGCCTCTTTATGTCACAAAGATTTGATGGTTCTCAGGTATGGAGATCCTTTGCCCGCCCCATCACTTGGATGCTAGGCCATAATGACTATGCTGAATAAAAGAGTCCATGATAGAATCATTACCATAGACATGCAAGAAATCAAGGAACACCCTGAGTCAAATAAAGTACTGGTTATGCAACTTTCCATCAATGATTGGTGCAGAATCTTGGTAATCTAAAGGGAAATATTGATAAAATTTTGGAGGTTATCAATCAGTTATCTCTATCTTTGGATCAACTAATGGAGGAGGATACTGTAGATGTGTTGGAATTTGTTGACAAGTCTCCTGATACTATGAGGAACCTTTTCATTTATTCTAATCTCCCTCCCCCAGTAGGATCGTTATCCCCTGAAAGTTTGGGGTTGAAATGTTTTTCTTTACCAAAAGGGTCTAGACCAACTTATGTCTATAGCAGTCACCCCCAAAAAGAGCTCTACACATACATACACTAATCCTTTTTTCCCTCCACAAGTGTTCGAAGCTGAACTATTGGCATATGACAACAAGGTTTGGGAACTTCATGATATGAATTTATTAGCATTGTTTGCACCAGATATGTGGCTATTTCTGGCTGATCTTGTTGAGTCATCTAAAACATTGAAAGTGGAAGAAAAAAGGCAAGCACAAAGCTTCAACATTAGCATCACACATAGTCACCCTCTTTCCAAATCGTGCCCCATGTCAGCCTTTGCTCTACAAGCAGAGGGCCTTTGCGTGTGGGTGTTTTTGGGAGGGGTAAGAGCCGGATATCTGAAACGAAAAGGAGAACTCAGTAGTACCTAGATGATATCTTCAATGTTGGCAGACCTTATATCAAATGCAGATGCTTGGAGGAAAAAATTGAGTGCAGAGCACAACCATTATGGTTCGACCATGGTATTTGGTATATGTTGCACAATTTGCCAGCATTCTTTCTAACGAACAGACCATTGAAATCTTTTTTCAATTTATTCCTATGATTCATGAAGGCATGTATGATGTTATTTCATCTATTGAAGCATTTGATTAATTTTATACATGAGATTGATGTTACTAATATTTATCATCTTTTGATTTATGAAGGCTAAACACCTATTTCATTATTTTTGGACTTTTTCTGTTGTTTTTGGACGAAGCCCAAAAATCCTTCCCAAATGAAAAGTTTACTTTGTGAAAATATCCTTCCCAAATCAAAATTTTACTTTCTGAAAATATTCTTCCCAAATCAAAAGTTGACTTTGTGGCACTATCATATTCACATAAAAATATTATTTTTTCAATCTATACTTTTGCACCAACATGCAAGAATTTGAAATAATCCTATATTAGAAATTCTAGCTATATCTAAGTTATTTGTTATTTTAATTATTTTTAATATTTTTCCTAGACGTTTTTCCTTGATGTGATAAATTTATAAATCCATGAGAAAAGACTTAAATATTTCATGAAAATAACATTGTCACTCGCAATATGCACAAAATTTTTAAAACTTTTAATAAATAGAAAAAAGACATGATGCCATAAGACCCAAGTTTTGTATTGAACCAAAGAGGTATAATAGCAATTATAGCTATTATTATATGATTACATTGAGAGACATTACTCTCAGCTAGAGTCTTTATATCTAAAATGATATAGATTGAACATATGTTTACAATTTAAATTGTTGCTCTTAAAGAGCTCTTAAAGAGCCTCAATTAGTGCCATCTGCATAATTTGACTCCCCATTGTCTTATTGCTCAATGTCACAACGGTCCCTTGCCAGGTGCCATCTACATAATTTGACTGCCACTTGTCTTGCCAAGCCTTGCCCCTTGGGTGCATTGACTCCCCATTGTCTTATTGCTTAATGTGATAGTCCCTTGCCAGGTGCCATCTGCATTAACTCCCTATTGTCTTGCCAAGCCTTGACCCTTGGGCGACATCCAGTGCAAAATACAGGTGCCATCTGCATTAACTCCCACTTGTCTTGCCAAGCCTTGCCCCTTGGGTGCATTGACTCCCCATTGTCTTATTGCTCAATGTGATAGTCCCTTGCCAGGTGCCATCTGCATTAACTCCCTATTGTCTTGCCAAGCCTTGACCCTTGGGTGACATCCAGTGCATATTTTGACTCTCATTTGACATAGGATGTGATGACTCTGATTATAATTGTCTTGAATTGGCTTCTTGCCTAGTACCCAAATAAAATCCTTCAATGGACTTCAATACAAAGCTTTAATCATGGACATTCTTCATTTGCACTATCTCCTTCTACTTCCTCCATGGCGAGCATCCTTAAAAATTCGTGTATATGCAAAATAGTTTGCTGTGGTATTTTTATTTTTCCTTCTACCTCATATCCCATGCGCTTCTTTGATTTCTTTGCCCTTGAATGCCAAGACACTACGATTGTCTCCGTCGAAACTTGAGAGACCGCTTCATCATTTGGGACCCACTCCTTCATTATACAATTAGTATACAATGTGTTGTTATCCATATTCTCCTTCCTGCCCTTTGGCTCATACCATACCGTTGTAAATGTTGTAGCTCTCCCTTGGTCATCTCTTTGCACATCAACTACTTTTGTAACCCAAAACTTCACATTCTCATATTCATCATCCGATGGCCGAACCACAACAAAACAATCGACTCTATATCTACTTGTGGCATAAACTCTCTCTTCTTCAGTCCACAATATGGACGTGGGAGTAATGATACAAATTCATTTTCAAAGAATGGAGCTGGGCGCAAATCGTTATGAACATTTGGCAAAAACATATTGCATTCTTCCTTGACATCCTTTGAGCCTCGCATTCTCTCAAAGTCCTTTATTAAATTTCGTGTCTTGTTAATTACAGTGGTAGTGTGTTCTCTCCAAGTAGGCTTCGAATCAGGATATCTCCGGAGCATTTCCTCTTTGTATGTAATAAATGCTTTTAATCCTTCTATTTCACAGTTAGACCTCTCATTGAATTCTTGTATAGGAGCCCATGTTGGATACCTTTCCTTGCTGGGAATTGAAGTTAAGAGACTGTAAGGTTCTTCAGGTTCCCATTTTGTATCATGAGAATACTGTTGCCATTGCATTATGGGTTTTTCATCTTTAAAAAAAAACGAAAGTAGCATGGATTGGTATGACCTTGTTGGTAAGCTGAAAGGAAAGCAAAGATTGGACACAAACTCAGAATACTTGCATTACTTGCTTGTAGAATGAAGAAGAGTGAGGTCCTTAAGTAGGCACCTCATACATGCTCACTTGCTTTAAATCATCACAGACATTGCACTTTGACATTTTTTGTCTCCTTGGGATTTTAACATATCCAAAGTTCTTCTTCCAAAGAGTATACAAAGTATGAGAAGAAGCTACGGTATCCCCTCTTTGCCTTTGATTTTCTACAATAGAGTCAAATACTTCGAGCTTTGTCAAGCCCATTGGAAGGTGCATTTCAGTGATCGCATCACCGTTAGGGAGTTTGGTAGATATATGGGGTTGAGGTAAAGCATTTTCATGTATGAAGTCTTGCAAAATTGCTGCTGCCCTGACAGTTGAGATTCTTGATTTGGACCTTTTTCTATGACCATGAATGCTAAATTTATTGTCGCCCTTTGCCTTGGTGACTAAATCCCAATATGTACCATGGGATAATCTAGTAATATTGCGATATGCCTTATTACAAATCTTTTTTCCATTTACGAGAGGTTTTACCTTTTGTCTTGAACTTAGCCTTCTATTGCCATTCTGAAGAAAGCAAGAGAGACTTGTGAGAAGGTATTCATTTCTTTCGCTTCCTCTTCTTTGCCACACGTGTCCTCTACATTCCCTAATGTCTGCAAGATCAATGAAGTGCATACATCTTCGCTTGCAACATAGATATCCCAATGCATTTAACATGTTCTCCTCCTTCATTACTCTCTTCCTCTTTGGTTGCTTTTGTGGATATGCCTATATTCGCTTTCTCTTCATGCATATGTATGACCGTTTTCTTCCTCATGCACGTTGTTATCTGTATTTATGCACTTCTTCTCCTCACATTTGTTTGTAACCAAGCATCCATGATTGGTTGTTGCATCCTTGGCCATATCACAATCAAAGTTAAATATTGAATAATCCTCTGTTGATCTCATCCTCGTTTTTAACATACTCTTAGGACCATTCAATGAATTCAATATTCTACGAGAGTATTGAGAACCTTGAAACTCTTCCACTCCTGAGAGAACATCACTCATTGGGACATCTTGCATGGCTTTCACAAATCCACAAGCTTGATTGACACCAGGTTTGTCAATATGCATGAACTCATCCACACTAAACAAGACATCGCTATTGAAACCTTTGCCCTTCTCACTGTGCAAGAATTCATCCACCCCAGATAAGGCTTCGCTTCTAAAATCATTTTGTTTCTCGGAACCAATGAAGTCACCAGATAAGATGTCACTTCTATAATTGAGTACATTGAAATCATCCACATTTGAAGTGATAGAGCCTGGCACATGGGCACGCCTTTTAGGTCCTTTGATATTGTAGTATACCTTGTCTTTATCATTGAAAACTACATGCCTCTTTCTCATGTTTAAAAATTGCATGCTCCATCTCATATTCTTGCCTACCTCATAGTAGGGATCACATAAGGATGTTATGTTATCAACCATACCATCATCAGTGACTTTTAGAATCCTCATCTGTGCAAATGACCATTGCTCCACTTGTTCAAATCCCAATACTTCACCTTCTGCTATAGTCTTATTTGCAAATGATCTCATTTGTAAAATAATCCAAGGTGGTGCACTTTGTGTTCTTGATAATGTTTGTTGCACAGGTCTCATCTTTGTCCCATGCTATAAATGATTTGTTGGATGTATTGTAGGGCTTAACATCTCCAAGTGTTTCCATATCTCCACATTTATACTTTAGCTCAACATGTGCGCTAAGAATCTTTGATACAATAACTGCCACCTTATCTTCGCCCAGTCTTCGAAACTCGCAAACTGAATTGGGATCACTATCATGGATTGTAGCAAATGCAACTACTTCTCTTTTGCTACATAAAATCACATCCATCCTTGGAACAAAATCTATAGCCATTTCCTTTGTGAGAGTCCTTCGCAAGCAAGGTGCAATAGCAACAATTACATAAATATTAGTCTCTTTTTAATAATCTACTCATTTATTATAATTTTTAATTAGTACTTAATTTATTGGTGGGAGAAGTTATCCGATCAAGTACTCATCAAATGGACATGCCAAGTTATCCTTTGCATGGTCGATCGAGCATTAAATACTATTTTTGCTCTAGTGTCATGCACATCCGTAAAAAAACACGCTGCTAGGTATGTTATCCGATCAAGCACTTATGGGATGGGCGTGCCACTTTGCATGTAAGTAAATTCTACCTAGTTGAAGGTGTGTGCAAAGTATTGTGTCCATCAGATATGCTTTGCATTGTCAATCAAGCATAAAACTCTATTTTTGGCTTAGTGTCATGCACAACCATGAAAAAACACGGTCCTAAGTGTGTTAATCAAACAAGTACTTATCGGATGGGGGCTCCATTTTGCACGCAAGTCCGTTTCAACTAGGTTGAGATGCGTGAAAAGTATTGTTACCATCGAATATGCTCTTCATGGTCGATCACGCATTATACAATGTTTTTCCCGTAGTGATATGCACATCTGCAAAAAAACATGCCCTTAGGTATGTTATCTGACCAAGTACTTATCGGATGGGTGTGCCTCTTTGAGAACACTTCAATACCACCTAGGTTAAGGCATAGGAAAAGTATTGTGCCCATTGGATATGCTTTGCATGGTCGATCGAGCATTAAATACCATTTTTTCCTTGGTGTCATGCACATCCTTAAAAAAACACGCTGCTAGGTGTGTTATCCGATCAAGTACTTATGCGATGGGAATGCCACTTTGCATGTAATTCAATTCCACCTAGTTGAAGCTATGTGCAAAGTATTGTGCCCATCGGATATGCTTTGCATTGTGGATCAAGCATAAAACACTGTTTTTGCCTTAGTGTCATGCACAACCATATAAAAACACAGCCCTAGGTGTGTTATTCAAACAAGTACTTACCGGATGGGGGATCCACTTTGCACGCAAGACCCTTTCAACTATGTTGAGGTGCGTGCAAAGTATTGTCACCATCGGATATGCTTTGCATGGTCGATCATGCATTATACACCGTTTTTTCCCTAGTGATATGCACATTCACAAAAAAACACGACCTTAAGTGTGTTATTTGACCAAGTACTTATCAGATGGGTGTGCCTCTTTGAGAACATTTCAATACCACCTAGTTTGAGGCATAGGAAAAGTTTTGTGCCCATTCGATATCCTTTGCATGGTCGATCGAGCATTAAATACTATTTTTGCTCTAGTGTCATGCACATCCGTAAAAAAACACGCTGCTAGGTATGTTATCCAAAAAGCACTTATGGGATGGGTGTGCCACTTTGCCTGTAAGTCAATGCCACCTAGTTGGAGGTGTGTGCAAAGTATTGTGCCCATCGGATATGCTTTGCATTGTCGATCAAGCATAAAACACCGTTTTTACCTTAGTGTCATGTACAACCATGAAAAAACACGGTCCTAGGTGTGTTAATCAAATAAGTACTTATTGGATGGGGGCTCCACTTTGTATGAAAGTCCTTTTCAACTAGATTGAGGTGAGTGCAAAGTATTTTCACCATCAGATATGCTTTGCATGGCCGATCACGCATTATACACCATTTTTCCCCTAGTCATATGCACATCCATAAAAAACACGCTGCTAGGTATGTTATCCGATCAAGCACTTAGGGGATGGGTGTGCCACTTTGCATGTAAGTCAATTCCACCTAGTTGAAGGTGTGTGCAAAGTATTGTGCCCATCGGATATGCTTTGCATTGTTGATCAAGCATAAAACACCGTTTTTGGCTTAGTGTCATGCACAACCATGAAAAAACACGGTCCTAAGTGTGTTAATCAAACAAGTACTTATCGGATAGGGGCTCCAGTTTGCACGCAAGTCTATTTCAACTAGGTTGAGATGATTGCAAAGTATTGTCACCATCGTATATGCTCTGTGACAAAGTGTGGATCGTACTTACCCTAATCTATCACTCAATGAGCATAAAGATCACGGAGGATCAAACCATAGAAGAAACTCCATGAGAGAGAAAGGAAGTATGAAACACTCAATCTATTCCAATGTGCTATATCAACAATACATGATAGGCTTCTTATATAGAGAGAGCCTTTAGAATAGTCAAACCATGTGGGATCCTCTCATCCACATCTCTCCTTGTGGATATCCTCAATCCACATCTCCACATCATGTAGTCCACATCCTAGGGTGGCTACTTTAATTCTTTCCTTATCACATACCTTTGCCCTTTAATCTATGTGCTCATGGCACCATATCTCTCAACACTCTGCATCGTCGATTACGCATTATACAACGTTTTTCCCAAAGTGATATGCACATTCGCAAACAAACACGCCCTTAGGTATGTTATCTAACCAAGTACTTATCGGATGGGTGTGCCTCTTTGAGAACATTTCAATACCACCTAGGTTAAGGTGTAGGAAAAGTATTGTGCCCATCGGATATGCTTTGCATGGTCGATCGAGCATTAAATACCACTTTTGCCTTAGTGTCATGCACATCCATAAAAAAACACGCTGCTAGGTGTGTTATCTGATCAAGTACTTATGTGATGGGAATGCCACTTTGCATGTAAGTCAATTCCACCTAGTTGAAGGTGTGTGCAAAGTATTGTGCCCATCGGATATGCTTTGCATTGTCGATCAAGCATAAAACACCGTTTTTACCTTAGTGTCATGCACAACCATATAAAAACACAGCCGTAGGCGTGTTATTCAAAGAAGTACTTATCGGATGGGGGCTCCACTTTGCATGCAAGTCCATTTCAACACAATTGAGGCGCGTGCAAAGTATTGTCACCATCGGATATGCTTTGCATGGTCGATCACGCATTATACACCATTTTTTCCCTAGTGATATGCACATCCGTAAAAAGACACGCCCTTAGGTGTGTTATCTGACCAAGTACTTACCGGATGGGTGTGCCTCTTTGAGAACATTACAATACCACGTAGCTCGAGGCATATGAAAAGTGTTGTGCCCATCGGATATCCTTTGCATGGTCGATCGAGCATTAAATAGTATTTTTGCTCTAGTGTCATGCACATCCGTAAAAAAACATGCTGCTAGGTATCTTATCCGATCAAGCACTTATGGGATGGGCGTGCCACTTTGCATGTAATTCAATTCCACCTAGTTGAAGGTGTTTGTAAAGTATTGCGGCCATCCGATATGCTTTGCATTGTCGATCAATTATAAAACACCGTTTTTGCCTTAGTGTCATGCACAACCATGAAAAAACATGGTCCTAGGTGTCTTATTCAAAAAAGTACTTATCGGATGGGGGCTACACTTTGCATGCAAGTCGGTTTCAACTACATTGAGGTGCGTGCAAAGTATTGTCACCATCGGATATGCTTTGCATGGTCGATCACGCATTATACACCGTTTTTTCCCTAGTGATATGCACATCCGAAAAAAAACACGCCCTTAGGTGTGTTATCTGACCAAGTACTTATCGGATGGGTGTGCCTCTTTGAGAACATTTCAATACCACCTAGGTTGTGGTGTAGGAAAAGTGTTGTGCCCATCGGATATCCTTTGCATGGTCGATCGAGCATTAAATACTATTTTTGCTCTAGTGTCATGCACATCCATTAAAAAACACGCTGCTAGGTATGTTATCCGATCAAGCTCTTATGGGATGGGTGTGCCACTTTTCATGTAAGTCAATTACACCTAGTTGAAGGTGTGTTCAAAGTATTGTACCCATCGGATATGCTTTGCATTGTCGATCAAGCATAAAACACTGTTTTTGGCTTAGTGTCATGCACAACCATGAAAAAACACGGTCCAAGGTGTGTTAATCAAAGAAGTACTTATCGTATGGGGGCTCCAGTTTGCACACAAGTCCGTTTCAACTAGGTTGAGATGCATGCAAAGTATTGTCACCATAGGATATGCTCTCCATGGTCGATTACACATTATACAACGTTTTTCCGGTAGTGATATGCACATCGGCAAAAAAACATGCCCTTAGGTATGTTATCTGACCAAGTACTTGTCAGATGGGTGTGCGGCTTTGAGAACATTTCAATACCACCTAGGTTAAGGCATAGGAAAAGAATTGTGCCCATGGGATATGCTTTGCATGGCCGATCGAGCATTAAATACCATTTTTGCCTTAGTGTCATGCACATCCGTAAAAAAACACACTGCTAGGTGTGTTATCCGATCAAGTGCTTATGCGATGGAAATGCCACTTTGCATGTAAGTCAATTCCACCTAGTTGAACTTTTGTGCAAGTTATTGTGCCCATCAGGTATTCTTTGCATTGTCGATCAAGCATAAAACACTGTTTTTGCCTTAGTGTCATGCACAACCATATTAAAACACGGCTGTAGAAGTGTTATTCAAACAAGTACTTATCGGATGGGGGCTCCACTTTGCAGGCAAGTCTGTTTCAACTACCTTGAGGTGTGTGCAAATTATTGTCACCATCGGATATGCTTTGCATGGTCGATCACGCATTATACCATTTTTTCCCTAGTGATATGCACATCCACAAAAAAACACGCCCTTAGGTGTGTTATCTGACCAAGTACTTATCGGATGGGTGTGCCTCTTTGAGAACATTCCAATACCAACTAGGTTGAGGCATACAAGAAGTGTTGTGCCCATCGGATATCCTTTGCATGGTCGATCGAGCATTAAATACTATTTTTTCTCTAGTGTCATGCACATCTGTAAAAACACACGCTACTAGGTATGTTATCCGATCAAGCACTTATGGGCTGGGAGTGCCACTTTGCATGTAACTCAATTCCACCTAGTTGAAGGTGTGTGCAAAGTATTGTGCCCATCGGATATGCTTTGCATTGTTGATCAAGCATAAAACAACGTTTTTGCCTTAGTGTCATGCACAACCATGAAAAAACACGGTCCTAGGTGTGTTAATCAAACAAGTACTTATCAGATGGGGGCTCCACTTTGCACGCAAGTCCGTTTCATCTACTTTGAGGTGCGTGCAAAGTATTGTCACCATCCGATATGATTTGCATGGTCGATCACGCATTATAAACCGTTTTTTCCCTACTGATATGCACATCCGCAAAAAACACGCCCTTAGGTGTGTTATCTGACCAAGTACTCGGATGGGTGTGCCTCTTTGAGATAATTCCAATACCACCTAGGTTTTGTTGTAGGAAAAGTGTTGTGCCCATCGGATATCCTTTGCATGGTCGATCGAGCATTAAATACTATTTTTGCTCTAGTGTCATGCACATCCTTAAAAAAACACGCTGCTAGGTATGTTATCGGATCAGGCACTTATGGGATGGGTGTGCCACTTTGCATGTAAGTCAATTCCACATATTTGAATGTGTGTGCAAAGTATTGTGCCCATCGGATATGGTTTGCATTGTCGATCAAGCATAAAACACCATTTTTGGCTTAGTGTCATGCAGAACCATGAAAAAACACGGTCCTAAGTGTGTTAATCAAACAAGTACTTATCGGATGGGGGCTCCAGTTTGCACACAAGTCCGTTTCAGCTAGGTTGAGATGTGTGCAAAGTATTGTCACCATCGTATATGCTCTGCATGGTCGATTATGCATTATACAACAATTTCCCGTAGTGATATGCACATCCGCAAAAAAACAAGCCCTTAGGTATGTTATCTGACCAAGTACTTATTGGATGGGTGTGCCTCTTTGAGGACATTTCAATACCACCTAGGTTAAGGCATAGGAAAAGTATTGTGCCCATCGGATATGCTTTGCATGGTCGATCGAGCATTAAATACCATTTTTGCCTTAGTGTCATGCAGATCTGTAAAAAAACACACTGCTAGGTGTGTTATCCGATCAAGTACTTATGAGATGGGAATGACACTTTGCATGTAAGTCAATTCCACCTAGCTGAAGGTGTATGAAAGGTATTATGCCCATCGGATATGCTTTGCATTGTGAATCAAGCATAAAACACCGTTTTTGCCTTAGTGTCATGCACAACCATATAAAAACACGGCCGTAGGTGTGTTATTCAAACAAGTACTTATTGGATGGGGGCTCCACTTTGTAGGCAAGTCTGTTTCAACTATGTTGAGGTGCATGCAAAGTATTGTCACCATTGGATATGCTTTGCATGGTCAATCATGCATTATACACCATTTTTCTCGAGTGATATGCACATCCGCAAAAAAACACGCCCTTAGGTGTGTTATCTGACCGAGTACTTATCGGATGGGTGTGCCTCTTTGAGAACATTGCAAATTTCCTAGGTTGAGGCATACGAAAAGTGTTGTGCCCATCAGATATCCTTTGCATGGTCGATCGAGCATTAAATACTATTTTTTTGCTCTAGTGTCATGCACATCCGTAAAAAAACATGCTGCTAGGTATGTTATCCGATCAAGCACTTATGGGATGGGAGTGCAACTTTGCATGTAAGTCAATTTCATCTAGTTAAAGGTGTGTGCAAAGTATTGTGCCCATCGGATATGCTTTGCATTGTCGATCAAGCATAAAACAATGTTTTTGCCTGTGTCATGCACAACCATGAAAAAACACGGTCTTAGGTGTGTTAATCAAACAAGTACTTATCGGATGGGGGCTCCACTTTGCACACAAGTCCGTTACAACTATTTTGAGGTGCGTGCAAAGTATTGTCACCACTGGATATGCTTTGCATGGTCGATCATGCATTATACACCGTTTTTTCCCTAGTGATATGCACATCCGAAGAAAAACACGCCCTTAGGTGTGTTATCTGACCAAGTACTTATCGGATGGGTGTGCCTCTTTGAGAACATTCCAATACCACGTAGCTCGAGGCATATGAAAAGTGTTGTGCCCATCGGATATCCTTTGGTCGATCGAGCATTAAATAGTATTTTTGCTCTAGTGTCATGCACATCCGTAAAAAAACACGCTGCTAGGTATGTTATCCGATCAAGCACTTATCGGATGGGCGTGCCACTTTGCATGTAAGTCAATTCCACCTAGTTGAAGGTGTTTGCAAAGTATTGTGGCCATCCGATATGCTTTGCATTGTCAATCAAGTATAAAACACCGTTTTTGCCTTAGTGTCATGCACAACCATGAAAAAACATGGTCCTAGGTGTCTTATTCAAAAAAGTACTTATCGGATGGGGGCTACACATTGCATGCAAGTCGGTTTCAACTACATTGAGGTGCGTGCAAAGTATTGTCACCATCGGATATGCTTTGCATGGTCGATCACGCATTATACTCCGTTTTTTCCCTAGTGATATGCACATTTGCAAAAAGGTGTAGGAAAAGTGTTGTGCCCATCGGATATCCTTTGCATGGTCGATCGAGCATTAAATACTATTTTTGCTCTAGTGTCATGCACATCCATAAAAAAACACGTTGCTAGGTATGTTATCCGATCAAGCACTTATGGGATGGGTGTGCCACTTTTCATGTAAGTCAATTACACCTAGTTGAAGGTGTGTTCAAAGTATTGTGCCCATCGGATATGCTTTGCATTGTCGATCAAGCATAAAACACTGTTTTTGGCTTAGTGTCATGCACAACCATGAAAAAACACGGTCCAAGGTGTGTTAATCAAAGAAGTACTTATCGTATGGGGGCTCCATGTTGCACACAAGTCCATTTCAACTAGGTTGAGATGCATGCAAAGTATTGTCACCATCGGCGGATATGCTCTCCATGGTCAATTACACATTATACAACGTTTTTTCGGTAGTGATATGCACATCGGCAAAAAAACATGCCCTTAGGTATGTTATCTGACCAAGTACTTGTCAGATGGGTGTGCGGCTTTGAGAACATTTCAATACCACCTAGGTTAAGGCATAGGAAAAGAATTGTGCCCATGGGATATGCTTTGCATGGTCGATCGAGCATTAAATACCATTTTTGCCTTAGTGTCATGCACATCCGTAAAAAAACACACTGCTAGGTGTGTTATCCGATCAAGTGCTTATGCGATGGGAATGCCACTTTGCATGTAAGTCAATTCCACCTAGTTGAACTTTTGTGCAAGTTATTGTGCCCATCGGGTATTCTTTGCATTGTCGATCAAGCATAAAACACTGTTTTTGCCTTAGTGTCATGCACAACCATATTAAAACACGGCTGTAGAAGTGTTATTCAAACAAGTACTTATCGGATGGAGGCTCCACTTTGCAGGCAAGTCTGTTTCAACTACCTTGAGGTGTGTGCAAAGTATTGTCACCATCGGATATGCTTTGCATGGTCGATCACGCATTATACCATTTTTTCCCTAGTGATATGCACATCCACAAAAAAACACGCCCTTAGGTGTGTTATCTGACCAAGTACTTATCGGATGGGTGTGCCTCTTTGAGAACATTCCAATAACAACTAGGTTGAGGCATACAAGAAGTGTTGTGCCCATCGGATATCCTTTGCATGGTCGATCGAGCATTAAATACTATTTTTTCTCTAGTGTCATGCACATCTGTAAAAAAACACGCTACTAGGTATGTTATCCAATCATGCACTTATGGGATGGGAGTGCCACTTTGCATGTAAGTCAATTCCACCTAGTTGAAGGTGTGTGCAAAGTATTGTGCCCATCGGATATGCTTTGCATTGTCGATCAAGCATAAAACAACGTTTTTGCCTTAGTCTCATGCACAACCATGAAAAAACACGGTCCTCGGTGTGTTAATCAAACAAGTGCTTATCAGATGGGGGCTCCACTTTGCACGCAAGTCCGTTTCATCTACTTTGAGGTGCGTGCAAAGTATTTTCACCATCGGATATGATTTGCATGGTCGATCACGCATTATAAACCGTTTTTTCCCTACTGATATGCACATCCGCAAAAAACACGCCCTTAGGTGTGTTATCTGACCAAGTACTTATCGGATTGGTGTGCCTCTTTGAGATAATTGCAATACCACCTAGGTTTTGGTGTAGGAAAAGTGTTGTGCCCATCGGATATCTTTTGCATGGTCGATCGAGCATTAAATACTATTTTTGCTCTAGTGTCATGCACATCCTTAAAAAAACACGCTGCTAGGTATGTTATCGGATCAGGCACTTATGGGATGGGTGTGCCACTTTGCATGTAAGTCAATTCCACATAGTTGAATGTGTGTGAAAATTATTGTGCCTATCGGATACGGTTTGCATTGTCCATCAAGCATAAAACACCATTTTTGGCTTAGTGTCATGCAGAACCATGAAAAAACATGGTCCTAAGTGTGTTAATCAAACAAGTACTTATCGGATGGGGGCTCCAGTTTGCACGCAAGTCCGTTTCAGCTAGGTTGAGATGTGTGCAAAGTATTGTCACCATCGTATATGCTCTGCATGGTCGATTATGCATTATACAACAATTTCCCGTAGTGATATGCAGATCTGCAAAAAAACAAGCCCTTAGGTATGTTATCTGACCAAGTACTTATTGGATGGGTGTGCCTCTTTGAGGACATTTCAATACCACCTAGGTTAAGGCATAGGAAAAGTATTGTGCCCATAGGATATGCTTTGCATGGTCGATCGAGCATTAAATACCATTTTTGCCTTAGTGTCATGCAGATCTGTAAAAAAACACACTGCTAGGTGTGTTATCCAATCAAGCAGAACCATGAAAAAACACGGTCCTAAGTGTGTTAATCAAACAAGTACTTATCGGATGGGGGCTCCAGTTTGCACACAAGTCCGTTTCAGCTAGGTTGAGATGTGTGCAAAGTATTGTCACCATCGTATATGCTCTGCATGGTCGATTATGCATTATACAACAATTTCCCGTAGACTTGATATGCACATCCGCAAAAAAACAAGCCCTTAGGTATGTTATCTGACCAAGTACTTATTGGATGGGTGTGCCTCTTTGAGGACATTTCAATACCACCTAGTTTAAGGCGTAGGAAAAGTATTGTGCCCATCGGATATGCTTTGCATGGTCGATCGAGCATTAAATACCATTTTTGCCTTAGTGTCATGCAGATCTGTAAAAAAACACACTCCTAGGTGTGTTATCCGATCAAGTACTTATGAGATGGGAATGACACTTTGCATGTAAGTCAATTCCACCTAGCTGAAGGTGTATGAAAGGTATTATGCCCATCGGATATCCTTTGCATTGTGAATCAAGCATAAAACACCGTTTTTGCCTTAGTGTCATGCACAACCATATAAAAACACGGCCGTAGGTGTGTTATTCAAACAAGTACTTATTGGATGGGGGCTCCACTTTGTAGGCAAGTCTGTTTCAACTATGTTGAGGTGCATGCAAATTATTGTCACCATTGGATATGCTTTGCATGGTCAATCACGCATTATACACCATTTTTCTCGAGTGATATGCACATCCGCAAAAAAACACGCCCTTAGGTGTGTTATCTGACCGAGTACTTATCGGATGGGTGTGCCTCTTTGAGAACATTGCAATACCTCCTAGGTTGAGGCATACGAAAAGTGTTGTGCCCATCAGATATCCTTTGCATGGTCGATCGAGCATTAAATACTATTTTTTTGCTCTAGTGTCATGCACATCCGTAAAAAAACATGCTGCTAGGTATGTTATCCGATCAAGCACTTATGGGATGGGAGTGCAACTTTGCATGTAAGTCAATTTCATCTAGTTAAAGGTGTGTGCAAAGTATTGTGCCCATCGGATATGCTTTGCATTGTCGATCAAGCATAAAACAATGTTTTTGCCTGTGTCATGCACAACCATGAAAAAACACGGTCTTAGGTGTGTTAATCAAACAAGTACTTATCGGATGGGGGCTCCACTTTGTACACAAGTCCGTTACAACTATGTTGAGGTGCGTGCAAAGTATTGTCACCATTGGATATGCTTTGCATGGTCGATCATGCATTATACACCGTTTTTTCCCTAGTGATATGCACATCCGAAAAAAAACACGCCCTTAGGTGTGTTATCTGACCAAGTACTTATCGGATGGGTGTGCCTCTTTGAGAACATTCCAATACCACGTAGCTCGAGGCATATGAAAAGTGTTGTGCCCATCGGATATCCTTTGCATGGTCGATCGAGCATTAAATAGTATTTTTGCTCTAGTGTCATGCACATCCGTAAAAAAACACGCTGCTAGGTATGTTATCCGATCAAGCACTTATCGGATGGGCGTGCCACTTTGCATGTAAGTCAATTCCACCTAGTTGAAGGTGTTTGCAAAGTATTGTGGCCATCCGATATGCTTTGCATTGTCAATCAAGTATAAAACACCGTTTTTGCCTTAGTGTCATGCACAACCATGAAAAAACATGGCCCTAGGTGTCTTATTCAAAAAAGTACTTATCGGATGGGGGCTACACATTGCATGCAAGTCGGTTTCAACTACATTGAGGTGCGTGCAAAGTATTGTCACCATCGGATATGCTTTGCATGGTCGATCACGCATTATACTCCGTTTTTTCCCTAGTGATATGCACATCTGCAAAAAGGTGTAGGAAAAGTGTTGTGCCCATCGGATATCCTTTGCATGGTCGATCGAGCATTAAATACTATTTTTGCTCTAGTGTCATGCACATCCATAAAAAAACACGTTGCTAGGTATGTTATCCGATCAAGCACTTATGGGATGGGTGTGCCACTTTTCATGTAAGTCAATTACACCTAGTTGAAGGTGTGTTCAAAGTATTGTGCCCATCGGATATGCTTTGCATTGTCGATCAAGCATAAAACACTGTTTTTGGCTTAGTGTCATGCACAACCATGAAAAAACACGGTCCAAGGTGTGTTAATCAAAGAAGTACTTATCGTATGGGGGCTCTAGTTTGCACACAAGTCCATTTCAACTAGGTTGATATGCATGCAAAGTATTGTCACCATCGGATATGCTCTCCATGGTCGATTACACATTATACAACGTTTTTCCGGTAGTGATATGCACATCGGCAAAAAAACATGCCCTTAGGTATGTTATCTGACCAAGTACTTGTCAGATGGGTGTGCGGCTTTGAGAACATTTCAATACCACCTAGGTTAAGGCATAGGAAAAGAATTGTGCCCATGGGATATGCTTTGCATGGTCGATCGAGCATTAAATACCATTTTTGCCTTAGTGTCATGCACATCCGTAAAAAAACACACTGCTAGGTGTGTTATCCGATCAAGTGCTTATGCGATGGGAATGCCACTTTGCATGTAAGTCAATTCCACCTAGTTGAACTTTTGTGCAAGTTATTGTGCCCATCGGGTATTCTTTGCATTGTCGATCAAGCATAAAACACTGTTTTTGCCTTAGTGTCATGCACAACCATATTAAAACACGGCTGTAGAAGTGTTATTCAAACAAGTACTTATCGGATGGGGGCTCCACTTTGCAGGGCTACTGATATGCACATCCGCAAAAAACACGCCCTTAGGTGTGTTATCTGACCAAGTACTTATCGGATTGGTGTGCCTCTTTGAGATAATTGCAATACCACCTAGGTTTTGGTGTAGGAAAAGTGTTGTGCCCATCGGATATCCTTTGCATGGTCGATCGAGCATTAAATACTATTTTTGCTCTAGTGTCATGCACATCCTTAAAAAAACACGCTGCTAGGTATGTTATCGGATCAGGCACTTATGGGATGGGTTGCATGTAAGTCAATTCCACATATTTGAATGTGTGTGCAAAGTATTGTGCCCATCGGATATGGTTTGCATTGTCGATCAAGCATAAAACACCATTTTTGGCTTAGTGTCATGCAGAACCATGAAAAAACACGGTCCTAAGTGTGTTAATCAAACAAGTACTTATCGGATGGGGGCTCCAGTTTGAGAACATTGCAATACCTCCTAGGTTGAGGCATACGAAAAGTGTTGTGCCCATCAGATATCCTTTGCATGGTCGATCGAGCATTAAATACTATTTTTTTGCTCTAGTGTCATGCACATCCGTAAAAAAACATGCTGCTAGGTATGTTATCAGATCAAGCACTTATGGGATGGGAGTGCAACTTTGCATGTAAGTCAATTTCATCTAGTTAAAGGTGTGTGCAAAGTATTGTGCCCATCGTATATGCTTTGCATTGTCGATGAAGCATAAAACAATGTTTTTGCCTGTGTCATGCACAACCATGAAAAAACACGGTCTTAGGTGTGTTAATCAAACAAGTACTTATCGGATGGGGGCTCCACTTTGCACACAAGTCCGTTACAACTATGTTGAGGTGCGTGCAAAGTATTGTCACCATTGGATATGCTTTGCATGGTCGATCATGCATTATACACCGTTTTTTCCCTAGTGATATGCACATCCGAAGAAAAACACGCCCTTAGGTGTGTTATCTGACCAAGTACTTATCGGATGGGTGTGCCTCTTTGAGAACATTCCAATACCACGTAGCTCGAGGCATATGAAAAGTGTTGTGCCCATCGGATATCCTTTGCATGGTCGATCGAGCATTAAATAGTATTTTTGCTCTAGTGTCATGCACATCCGTAAAAAAACACACTGCTAGGTATGTTATCCGATCAAGCACTTATCGGATGGGCGTGCCACTTTGCATGTAAGTCAATTCCACCTAGTTGAAGGTGTTTGCAAAGTATTGTGGCCATCCGATATGCTTTGCATTGTCAATCAAGTATAAAACACCGTTTTTGCCTTAGTGTCATGCACAACTATGAAAAAACATCCTAGGTGTCTTATTCAAAAAAGTACTTATCGGATGGGGGCTACACATTGCATGCAAGTCGGTTTTAACTACATTGAGGTGCGTGCAAAGTATTGTCACCATCGGATATGCTTTGCATGGTCGATCACGCATTATACTCCGTTTTTTCCCTAGTGATATGCACATCTGCAAAAACGTGTAGGAAAAGTGTTGTGCCCATCGGATATCCTTTGCATGGTCGATCGAGCATTAAATACTATTTTTGCTCTAGTGTCATGCACATCCATAAAAAACACGTTGCTAGGTATGTTATCCGATCAAGCACTTATGGGATGGGTGTGCCACTTTTCATGTAAGTCAATTACACCTAGTTGAAGGTGTGTTCAAAGTATTGTGCCCATCGGATAGGCTTTGCATTGTCGATCAAGCATAAAACACTGTTTTTGGCTTAGTGTCATGCACAACCATGAAAAAACACGGTCCAAGGTGTGTTAATCAAAGAAGTACTTATCGTATGGGGGCTCTAGTTTGCACACAAGTCCATTTCAACTAGGTTGATATGCATGCAAAGTATTGTCACCATCGGATATGCTCTCCATGGTCGATTACACATTATACAACGTTTTTCCGGTAGTGATATGCACATCGGCAAAAAAACATGCCCTTAGGTATGTTATCTGACCAAGTACTTGTCAGATGGGTGTGCGGCTTTGAGAACATTTCAATACCACCTAGGTTAAGGCATAGGAAAAGAATTGTGCCCATGGGATATGCTTTGCATGGTCGATCGAGCATTAAATACCATTTTTGCCTTAGTGTCATGCACATCCGTAAAAAAACACACTGCTAGGTGTGTTATCCGATCAAGTGCTTATGCGATGGGAATGCCACTTTGCATGTAAGTCAATTCCACCTAGTTGAACTTTTGTGCAAGTTATTGTGCCCATCGGATAATCTTTGCATTGTCGATCAAGCATAAAACACTGTTTTTGCCTTAGTGTCATGCACAACCATATTAAAACACGGATGTAGAAGTGTTATTCAAACAAGTACTTATCGGATGGGGGCTCCACTTTGCAGGCAAGTCCGTTTCAACTACCTTGAGGTGTGTGCAAAGTATTGTCACCATCGGATATGCTTTGCATGGTCGATCACGCATTATACCATTTTTTCCCTAGTGATATGCACATCCACAAAAAAACACGCCCTTAGGTGTGTTATCTGACCAAGTACTTATCGGATGGGTGTGCCTCTTTGAGAACATTCCAATAACAACTAGGTTGAGGCATACAAGAAGTGTTGTGCCCATCGGATATCCTTTGCATGGTCGATCGAGCATTAAATACTATTTTTTCTCTAGTGTCATGCACATCTGTAAAAAAACACGCTACTAGGTATGTTATCCGATCATGCACTTATGGGATGGGAGTGCCACTTTGCATGTAAGTCAATTCCACCTAGTTGAAGGTGTGTGCAAAGTATTGTTCCCATCGGATATGCTTTGCATTGTCGATCAAGCATAAAACAACGTTTTTGCCTTAGTCTCATGCACAACCATGAAAAAACACGGTCCTCGGTGTGTTAATCAAACAAGTGCTTATCAGATGGGGGCTCCACTTTGCACGCAAGTCCGTTTCATCTACTTTGAGGTGCGTGCAAAGTATTGCCACCATCGGATATGATTTGCATGGTCGATCACGCATTATAAACCGTTTTTTCCCTAGTGATATGCACATCCGCAAAAAACACGCCCTTAGGTGTGTTATCTGACCAAGTACTTATCGGATTGGTGTGCCTCTTTGAGATAATTGCAATACCACCTAGGTTTTGGTGCAGGAAAAGTGTTGTGCCCATCGGATATCCTTTGCATGGTCGATCGAGCATTAAATACTATTTTTGCTCTAGTGTCATGCACATCCTTAAAAAAACACGCTGCTAGGTATGTTATCGGATCAGGCACTTATGGGATGGGTGTGCCACTTTGCATGTAAGTCAATTCCACATATTTGAATGTGTGTGCAAAGTATTGTGCCCATCGGATATGGTTTGCATTGTCGATCAAGCATAAAACACCATTTTTGGCTTAGTGTCATGCAGAACCATGAAAAAACACGGTCCTAAGTGTGTTAATCAAACAAGTACTTATCGGATGGGGGCTCCAGTTTGCACACAAGTCCGTTTCAGCTAGGTTGAGATGTGTGCAAAGTATTGTCACCATCGTATATGCTCTGCATGGTCGATTATGCATTATACAACAATTTCCCGTAGTGATATGCAGATCCGCAAAAAAACAAGCCCTTAGGTATGTTATCTGACCAAGTACTTATTGGATGGGTGTGCCTCTTTGAGGACATTTCAATACCACCTAGGTTAAGGCGTAGGAAAAGTATTGTTCCCATCGGATATGCTTTGCATGGTCGATCGAGCATTAAATACCATTTTTGCCTTAGTGTCATGCACATCTGTAAAAAAACACACTGCTAGGTGTGTTATCCGATCAAGTACTTATGAGATGGGAATGACACTTTGCATGTAAGTCAATTCCACCTAGCTGAAGGTGTATGAAAGGTATTATGCCCATCAGATATGCTTTGCATTGTGAATCAAGCATAAAACACCGTTTTTGCCTTAGTGTCATGCACAACCATATAAAAACACGGCCGTAGGTGTGTTATTCAAACAAGTACTTATTGGATGGGGGCTCCACTTTGTAGGCAAGTCTGTTTCAACTATGTTGAGGTGCATGCAAAGTATTGTCACCATTGGATATGCTTTGCATGGTCAATCACGCATTATACACCATTTTTCTCGAGTGATATGCACATCCGAAAAAAAACACGCCCTTAGGTGTGTTATCTGACCGAGTACTTATCGGATGGGTGTGCCTCTTTGAGAACATTGCAATACCTCCTAGGTTGAGGCATACGAAAAGTGTTGTGCCCATCAGATATCCTTTGCATGGTCGATCGAGCATTAAATACTATTTTTTTGCTCTAGTGTCATGCACATCCGTAAAAAAACATGCTGCTAGGTATGTTATCCGATCAAGCACTTATGGGATGGGAGTGCAACTTTGCATGTAAGTCAATTTCATCTAGTTAAAGGTTTGTGCAAAGTATTGTGCCCATCGTATATGCTTTGCATTGTCGATCAAGCATAAAACAATGTTTTTGCCTGTGTCATGCACAACCATGAAAAAACACGGTCTTAGGTGTGTTAATCAAACAAGTACTTATCGGATGGGGGCTCCACTTTGCACACAAGTCCGTTACAACTATGTTGAGGTGCGTGCAAAGTATTGTCACCATTGGATATGCTTTCCATGGTCGATCATGCATTATACACCGTTTTTTCCCTAGTGATATGCACATCCGAAAAAAAACACGCCCTTAGGTGTGTTATCTGACCAAGTACTTATCGGATGGGTGTGCCTCTTTGAGAACATTCCAATACCACGTAGCTCGAGGCATATGAAAAGTGTTGTGCCCATCGGATATCCTTTGCATGGTCGATCGAGCATTAAATAGTATTTTTGCTCTAGTGTCATGCACATCCGTAAAAAAACACGCTGCTAGGTATGTTATCCGATCAAGCACTTATCGGATGGGCGTGCCACTTTGCATGTAAGTCAATTCCACCTAGTTGAAGGTGTTTGCAAAGTATTGTGGCCATCCGATATGCTTTGCATTGTCAATCAAGTATAAAACACCGTTTTTGCCTTAGTGTCATGCACAACCATGAAAAAACATGGTCCTAGGTGTCTTATTCAAAAAAGTACTTATCGGATGGGGGCTACACATTGCATGCAAGTTGGTTTCAACTACATTGAGGTGCGTGCAAAGTATTGTCACCATCGGATATGCTTTGCATGGTCGATCACGCATTATACTCCGTTTTTTCCCTAGTGATATGCACATCTGCAAAAAGGTGTAGGAAAAGTGTTGTGCCCATCGGATATCCTTTGCATGGTCGATCGAGCATTAAATACTATTTTTGCTCTAGTGTTATGCACATCCATAAAAAAACACGTTGCTAGGTATGTTATCCGATCAAGCACTTATGGGATGGGTGTGCCACTTTTCATGTAAGTCAATTACACCTAGTTGAAGGTGTGTTCAAAGTATTGTGCCCATCGGATATGCTTTGCATTGTCGATCAAGCATAAAACACTGTTTTTGGCTTAGTGTCATGCACAACCATGAAAAAACACGGTCCAAGGTGTGTTAATCAAAGAAGTACTTATCGTATGGGGGCTCTAGTTTGCACACAAGTCCATTTCAACTAGGTTGAGATGCATGCAAAGTATTGTCACCATCGGATATGCTCTCCATGGTCGATTACACATTATACAACGTTTTTCCGGTAGTGATATGCACATCGGCAAAAAAACATGCGCTTAGGTATGTTATCTGACCAAGTACTTGTCAGATGGGTGTGCGGCTTTGAGAACATTTCAATACCACCTAGGTTAAGGCATAGGAAAAGAATTGTGCCCATGGGATATGCTTTGCATGGTCGATCGAGCATTAAATACCATTTTTGCCTTAGTGTCATGCACATCCGTAAAAAAACACACTGCTAGGTGTGTTATCCGATCAAGTGCTTATGCGATGGGAATGCCACTTTGCATGTAAGTCAATTCCACCTAGTTGAACTTTTGTGCAAGTTATTGTGCCCATCGGGTATTCTTTGCATTGTTGATCAAGCATAAAACACTGTTTTTGCCTTAGTGTCATGCACAACCATATTAAAACACGGCTGTAGAAGTGTTATTCAAACAAGTACTTATCGGATGGGGGCTCCACTTTGCAGGCAAGTCTGTTTCAACTACCTTGAGGTGTGTGCAAAGTATTGTCACCATCGGATATGCTTTGCATGGTCGATCACGCATTATACCATTTTTTCCCTAGTGATATGCACATCCACAAAAAAACACGCCCTTAGGTGTGTTATCTGACCAAGTACTTATCGGATGGGTGTGCCTCTTTGAGAACATTCCAATAACAACTAGGTTGAGGCATACAAGAAGTGTTGTGCCCATCGGATATCCTTTGCATGGTCGATCGAGCATTAAATACTATTTTTTCTCTAGTGTCATGCACATCTGTAAAGAAACACGCTACTAGGTATGTTATCCGATCATGCACTTATGGGATGGGAGTGCCACTTTGCATGTAAGTCAATTCCACCTAGTTGAAGGTGTGTGCAAAGTATTGTGCCCATCGGATATGCTTTGCATTGTCGATCAAGCATAAAACAACGTTTTTGCCTTAGTGTCATGCACAACCATGAAAAAACACGGTCCTAGGTGTGTTAATCAAACAAGTACTTATCAGATGGGGGCTCCACTTTGCACGCAAGTCCGTTTCATCTACTTTGAGGTGCGTGCAAAGTATTGTCACCATCCGATATGATTTGCATGGTCGATCACGCATTATAAACCGTTTTTTCCCTACTGATATGCACATCCGCAAAAAACACGCCCTTAGGTGTGTTATCTGACCAAGTACTTATCGGATTGGTGTGCCTCTTTGAGATAATTGCAATACCACCTAGGTTTTGGTGTAGGAAAAGTGTTGTGCCCATCGGATATCCTTTGCATGGTCGATCGAGCATTAAATACTATTTTTGCTCTAGTGTCATGCACATCCTTAAAAAAACACGCTGCTAGGTATGTTATCGGATCAGGCACTTATGGGATGGGTGTGCCACTTTGCATGTAAGTCAATTCCACATATTTGAATGTGTGTGCAAATTATTGTGCCTATCGGATATGGTTTGCATTGTCGATCAAGCATAAAACACCATTTTTGGCTTAGTGTCATGCAGAACCATGAAAAAACACGGTCCTAAGTGTGTTAATCAAACAAGTACTTATCGGATGGGGGCTCCAGTTTGCACGCAAGTCCGTTTCAGCTAGGTTGAGATGTGTGCAAAGTATTGTCACCATCGTATATGCTCTGCATGGTCGATTATGCATTATACAACAATTTCCCGTAGTGATATGCACATCCGCAAAAAAACAAGCCCTTAGGTATGTTATCTGACCAAGTACTTATTGGATGGGTGTGCCTCTTTGAGGACATTTCAATACCACCTAGGTTAAGGCATAGGAAAAGTATTGTGCCCATCGGATATGCTTTGCATGGTCGATCGAGCATTAAATACCATTTTTGCCTTAGTGTCATGCAGATCTGTAAAAAAACACACTGCTAGGTGTGTTATCCAATCAAGTACTTATGAGATGGAATGACACTTTGCATGTAAGTCAATTCCACCTAGCTGAAGGTGTATGAAAGGTATTATGCCCATCGGATATGCTTTGCATTGTGAATCAAGCATAAAACACCGTTTTTGCCTTAGTGTCATGCACAACCATATAAAAACACGGCCGTAGGTGTGTTATTCAAACAAGTACTTATTGGATGGGGGCTCCACTTTGTAGGCAAGTCTGTTTCAACTATGTTGAGGTTCATGCAAAGTATTGTCACCATTGGATATGCTTTGCATGGTCAATCACGCATTATACACCATTTTTCTCGAGTGATATGCACATCCGCAAAAAAACACGCCCTTAGGTGTGTTATCTGACCAAGTACTTATCGGATGGGTGTGCCTCTTTGAGAACATTGCAATACCTCCTAGGTTAAGGCATACGAAAAGTGTTGTGCCCATCGGATATCCGTTGCATGGTCGATCGAGCATTAAATACTATTTTTTTGCTCTAGTGTCATGCACATCCGTAAAAAAACATGTTGCTAGGTATGTTATCCGATCAAGCACTTATGGGATGGGAGTGCAACTTTGCATGTAAGTCAATTTCATCTAGTTAAAGGTGTGTGCAAAGTATTGTGCCCATTGGATATGCTTTGCATTGTCGATCAAGCATAAAACAATGTTTTTGCCTGTGTCATGCACAACCATGAAAAAACACGGTCTTAGGTGTGTTAATCAAACAAGTACTTATCGGATGGGGGCTCCACTTTGCACACAAGTCTTTTACAACTATGTTGAGGTGCGTGCAAAGTATTGTCACCATTGGATATGCTTTGCATGGTCGATCATGCATTATACACCGTTTTTTCCCTAGTGATATGCACATCCGAAAAAAAACACGCCCTTAGGTGTGTTATCTGACCAAGTACTTATCGGATGGGTGTGCCTCTTTAAGAACATTTCAATACCACCTAGGTTGTGGTGTAGGAAAAGTGTTGTGCCCATCGGATATCCTTTGCATGGTTGATCAAGCATTAAATACTATTTTTGCTCTAGCCTCATGCACATCCATAAAAAAACACGTTGCTAGGTATGTTATCCGATCAAGCACTTATGGGATGGGTGTGCCACTTTGCATGTAAGTGAATTCCACCTATTTGAAGGTGTGTGCAAAGTATTGTGCCCATCGGATATGCTTTACATTGTCGATCAAGCATAAAACTCCTTTTTTGGCTTAGTGTCATGCACAACCATGAAAAAACACGGTCCTAAGTGTGTTAATCAAACAATTACTTATCGGATGGGGACTCTAGTTTGCACTCAAGTCCGTTTCAAATAGTTTGAGATGTGTGCTAAGTATTGTCACCATCGGATATGCTCTGCATGGTCGATTACACATTATACATTGTTTTTCCCGTAGTGATATGCACATCCGCAAAAAAACACACCCTTAGGTATGTTATCTGACTAAGTACTTATCGGATGGGTGTGCCTCTTTGAGAAAATTTTAATACCACTTAGGTTAAGGCATAGGAAAAGTATTGTGCCCATCGGATATGCTTTGCATGGTCGATCGAGCATTAAATACCATTTTTGCCTTAGTGTCATGCACATCCGTAAAAAAACACGCTGCTAGGTGTGTTATCCGATCAAGTACTTATGATATGGGACTACCACTTTGCATGTAAGTCAATTCCACCTATTTGAAGGTGTGTGCAAGGTATTGTGCCCATCGGATATGCTTTGCATTGTCGATCAAGCATAAAACACCGTTTTTGCCTTAGTGTCATGCACAACCATATAAAAACACGGCCGTAGGTGTGTTATTCAAACAAGTACTTATCGGATGGGGGCTCAACTTTGCACGCAAGTCTGTTTCAATGACGTTGAGGTGCGTGCAAAGTATTGTCACCATCAGATATGCTTTGCATGGTCGATCACGCATTATACACCATTTTTTCCCTAGTGATATGCACATCCGTAAAAAAGCATGCCCTTAGGTGTGTTATCTGACCAAGTACTTATCGGATGGGTGTGCCTCTTTGAGAACATTTCAATACCACCTAGGTTGAGGCATACGAAAAGTGTTGTGCCCATCGGATATCCTTTGCATGGTTGATCGAGCATTAAATACTATTTTTGCTCTAGTGTCATGCACATCCGTTAAAAAACACGCTGCTAGGTATGTTATCGGATCAAGCACTTATGGGATGGGAGTGCCACTTTGCATGTAAGTCAATTCCACCTATTTTAACATGTGTGCAAAGTATTGTGCCCATCGGATATGCTTTGCATTGTCGATCAAGCATAAAACACCGTTTTTGCCTTAGTGTCATGCACAACCATGAAAAAACACGGTCCTAGGTGTGTTAATCAAACAAGTACTTATCGGATGGGGGCTCCATTTTGCACGCAAGTCCGTTTCAACTATTTTGAGGTGCGTGCAAAGTATTGTCACCATCGGATATGCTTTGCATGGTCGATCACGCATTATACGCCGTTTTTTCCCTAGTGATATGCACATCCGCAAAAAAACATGTCCTCAGGTGTGTTATCTGACCAAGTACTTATCGGATGGGTGTTCCTCTTTGAGAACATTTCAATACCACCTAGGTTGCGATGTAGGAAAAGTTTTGTGCCCATCGGATATCCTTTGCATGGTCGATCGAGTATTAAATACTATTTTTGCTCTAGTGTCATGCACATCCCTAAAAAAACACGCTGCTAGGTATGTTATCCGATCAAGCACTTATGGGATGGGCATGGCACTTTGCATGTAAGTCAATTCTACCTAGTTGAAGGTGTGTGCAAAATATTGTGCCCATCGGATATGCTTTTCATTGTTGATCAAGCATAAAACACCGTTTTTGCCTTATTGTCAAGCACATTTGTAAAAAAACATGGTCCTAGGTGTGTTATTGGATCAAGTGCTTATCTAACCGACATGCCACTTTTCATGCAACTAAATAACACCTAGGTTGAGGTGGGTGCAAAGTATTGTGCCCATCAGATGTACTTTGCATGGTATATCACGTATTAAACTCCGTTTGTGCCTCAATGTCACTCACAACCATAAAAAAACACGCTTTTAGGTGTGTTATCTGACCAACTGCTTATCAGATGGGTGTACCACTTTGCATGCAATGCAATACCATAATTTTTGAGACTCATGTGAAGTATTTTGCCCATCGGATATGCTTTGCATTTTCGAACAAGCATTAAACATTGTTTTGTCCTTAGTGTCATGCACAACCGTCAAAAAACGCGGTCCTAGATGTGTTATTTGACGAAGTACTTATGGGATGGGCATGCCACTTTGCATGTAAGTCAATAATACCTAGGTTGAGATGTTTGCAAAGTATTGTGATGATCGGATATGCATTGCATTGTCAATTAAGCATAAAACAACGTTTTTGCCTTAGTGTCATGGACAACAACCAATAAAAAACATGGTCCTAGGTGTGATATTCTAAAAAGTACTTGTCATATGGCGGAGCCACTTTGCAAGAAAGAAAATTTCAACTAGGTTGATGTGCATGCACAGTATTGTGTCTATCGGTTATGCTTTGCATGGGGGATCACACATTATACACCGTTTTTCCCCTAGTGTTATGCACATCCGTCAAAGAACACACTCTTAATAGGTGTATTATCATACCAAGTACTTATTGAATGGGCATTCCACTTTGCATGGAATACCATACCACCGCTTTTGAGGCACGTGCAAAGTATTGTGCCCATCGGATATGCTTTACATGGTAGATTGAGTATTAAATACCGTTTTTGGCCTTGGTGTCATGTACAACCATAAAAAAACATGATCCTAGGTGTATTTTTCAAACAAGTACTTATCGGATGGGGATGCCACTTTGCACACAAGTCAATACTTCCTAGGTTGAGGAACGTACAAAGTCTTGTGTCCATTGGATATGATTTGCATAGTCAATCGCACATTATACACCATTTTGTTCCTAGTGTTATGCACAATCGTCATAAAATACGTTTGGAGGTGTGTTATCCGAACAAGTACTTAAGGGATGGGTGCACCACTTTGTATGAAAGTCAATACGACCTAGATTGAGGCATGTACAAAGTTTTGTGCCCATCGGAGAAATGTAGATGCGATAATATTAGAAAATTCTCGGTATGTGTATGTGTGTGTGTGTGTGGCAAACAATTTTGATACAACAAAGTAAACACCTAGTGCACAAATTATGCACTTCATACCTTGAGTAAATAAGCTTGTTGATGAGGATAAATACGCCCTTGAATAAAAGCACAGTTGTTGTATGACCACAATAGGATCGCTTTGACACCTGTGATTTTGCCCACATGTAAGTTTGCAAATAGTATAAAAAATCATATAATAATATATTAATAGTTTGCAAATGTGTATAGCAAGTGAGTAATGGGAAGTGGAAGTGGGAGTGAGGAGGGAGGAGTGGAATGGGAGAGGGAAGTAATAGGGGTGTATGATAATAAGTATAAAAAATAGTATAATAACATATTAATAGTTTTCAAATGGCAAGTGAGTTATGGGAAGTGGAAGTGAGAGTGGGGAGGGAAGAATGGAATGGGAGAGGGGAAGGTAATAGGGGAGTAGGATAATAAGGGAGTGAAATGAGTGAGGGGAGTTAATAGGGGATGAAAAAGAGGAGGGTGAGATGGGGAAATATGGGATTTTGGGAAATGGGAGGAGTATGGGACATGGTGGAAATGTGGGATGGGAGTGGTGGCAATGGGGGAGAAACAAGAAATGGATGGGGGGAGGGCTAATGGAAGATTGGGATGAGGGATGGGGGTCCAATGGGAGAGGGGGAGTAATGGGAGCCAATGGGAGAGGGGAGAAATGAAAAGCCAATAGGAGAGAGGGGAGGAATGGAAAGCCAATAGGAGAGGAGGAGGAAAACCTAATTTTTCTTATATATAGTCTTCCTTCTTCATTCATTCTCCCCTCATTTCATTCATTGAAGCAAGAAAGCAAGGAAGGAAGAGCAAGAAAGCAAGGAAGGAAGAGCAAGAAAGCAAGAAAGAGCAAACTTACAAACTTTTTCTAGGTACTTGCAAATTTTTTTGATTAATTCTTTATCTAGATTTTTTTTAAAATTTGAAGAGAGAGAAAGAAAGAAAGAGAGAGAGGAACTAGAGAGAGAGAAAGTTTAGAGAGAAGGAGAGAAGCCTTGGAGGCCGTGGCCTCCGGGAGGAAGAGGGAAGGGGATGAGAGGGAGGAGCCAAGGAGGGAGGGAGGAGCCCGGGGGGGTCGAGGGAGGGAGGGGATGGAGGGGGGGAGGGGGTTCTTGGCGGCTGCCAGGACGGGAGGGAGGGGAGGGAGGGGGGGCAGGGAAGGAGGGGAGGGAGGGGGGGGGGGGAAGGGAGGGAGGGGGGGGCAGGGAAGGAGGGAAGGGAGGGAGGGGGGGGCAGGGAAGGAGGGGGGGTGGGAAGGGAGGGGCAGGGGGCGGGGTCGAGGGAGGGAGGGGGGGTTCTGGCGGCCACGGCCACTAGGACCCCAAGGAGGGGAGGGGAGGGGGGGGAGAGGGGGCGGGGGTTCTGGCAGCCGCGGCCGCTAGGACCCCAAGGAGGGGATGGAGGGGTGGGAGGGGAGGGAGGGACGGGGGGGATGGAGGGGATGGAGGGGGGGGAGGGGAGGGAAGGGGTGGGGGGGGGTTCTGGCGGCCGCGGCCACCAAGACCCCAAGGAGGGGGGGGAGGGGAGGGGAGCCGGCGGGTCGAGGGAGGGAGGGGGGGCGGGGTCAAGGGAGGGAGGGAGGGGGGGTTCTAGCAACCGCAGCCGCCAGGACCCCAAGGAGGGGAGGGAGGGGGCGAGGCGAGGGAGGGGCAGGGGCGGGATCGAGGGAGGGGGGGTTCTGGCAGCCGCGGCCACCAAGACCCCAAGGAGGGGATAGAGGGGGGGAGGGGAGGGGGGTCGAGGGAGGGAGGGGGGGGTTCTGGCGGCTGCGGCTGCCAAGACCCTCCTAGGGGAAGGAGGGGATGGAGGGGGGGGGAGGGGGGGAGGGGTGGGGGGGATGGAGGGGATAGAGGGGGGGTTCTAGCGACCGTGACCGCCAGGACCCTCCCAGGGGATGGTGGGGAGGGGATGGGAGGGAGGGGGTGGGGGGGTTCTGGCAACCGTGGCCGCCAGGACCCCAAGGAGGGGGGGAGCGAAGCCAGGTCGAGGGAGGGAGGGGGCGGTTCTGGCGGCTACAGCCGCCAGGACCCCAAGATGGAGGGGGGAGGGGAGGGAGGGGCGGGGGCAGGGTCGAGGGAGGGAGGGAGGGGGGGTTTTGGTGGTTGCAGCTGCCAGGACCCCAAGGAGGGGAGGGAGGGGGGGAGGCGAGGGAGGGGTGGGGGTGGGGTCGAGGGAGGGAGGGGGGGTTCTGGCGGCTGCGGCCGCCAGGACCCCAAGGAGGGGATGGAGGGGGGGAGGGGAGGAGGGTTGAGGGAGGGAGGGGGGGGTTCTAGCAGCCGTGGCCGCTAGGACCCCAAGGAGGGGATGGAGGGAGGGAGGGGCGGGAGGGGCGCGATCGAGGGAGGGAGGGGGGGTTCTGGCGGCCAAGGTCGCCAAGACCCCAAGAAGGGGAGGGAGGGGGGGAGGGAGGGGGGGTTTTGGCGGCCGCAGCCACCAGGACCCCAAGGAGGGGATGGAGGGGGGGGAGGGGGTGGGGTCGAGGGAGGGAGGGGGGTTTCTGGCGGCCGCAACCGCCAGGACCCCAAGGAGGGGATGGAGGGGGGGAGGGGCGAGGGGGATGGAGGGGATGGAGGGGGGGGGAGGGGAGGGAGGGGAGGGGGCGGGGTCGAGGGAGGGAGGGGGCAGGAGGGGGTTCTGGCGACCGCAGCCACCAGGACCCCAAGGAGGGGAGCAAGGGGATGAGAGAAGGGTGGGGTAGAGGGAGGGGATGGAGGGAGGGAGGGGATGGAGGGGGGGGCATCCTGGCGGCTGCGGCCGCCAAGATGGGAGGGAGGGGAGGCGAGGGAGAGAGAGAGGGGAGGGGAGGGAGAGAGAAAGGGAGAGGAGGGAGGGGAGAGGAGGGAGCGGAAGGAGAGAGAGGGGAGAGGAGGGAGGGGAGGGAGAGAGAGAGTGAGGGGAGGGAGAGAGAAAGCTAGAGAGAGAGTGAGGGGGGAAGGTATGGGAGAGAGAGAGAGTGAGAGAGAGAGAAGCGAGGGAGTAGAGGGAGAGAGGTCGAATTCTTACAAGAGCGACAAATAAGATTTGACTTAGGAAAAGAATGAAAGGGACTTACGAGAAGAAAGTATCAAGAAGAATGTTGAACACAAATTTGAATTCTTACAACTAAGAGTAGAACTATCACGAGCTCTTCAACACAAATTTGAATCCTTACAATTTAAAGTAGAACTATCACGAGCAAGAGCGACAAATAAGATTCTTGCTCAAATAAGATTTGACTTATGAGAAGAATGAAAGGGACTTATGAGAAGAAAGTATCAAGAAGAATGTTGAATACAAATTTGAATTCAAAAGGAACGTACGAGAAGAAAGTATAAGAAGAATGTTGAACACAAATTTGAATTCAAATTTATAATGAATTCAAATTTCCCTCTCTTTTTTAAAAATTAAAATTTATGCATGGGAGGAGTGGGCTAGTTTTTCTTATATATACTCTTCTTTCCATTCATTCATTCTTATTCTCTCCTCATTTCATTGAAGCAACCAAGAGCGGAAGAGAAAGGATAAGCAGAGCCTTACTTTTTTCACTTTTTCCAGGTACTTGCATTCTTTTTCATTCATCTTGTATTTCTTTTTCTTTACTTACAATTCTTTTTCAATTAGTTTCTTCTTAAAGTTTTTGAGTTCTATTTCTTAAAATTCTTCTTGTAATTCTTTTTCTTTACTTACAATTCTTTTTCATTAGTTTATTGTTAAAGTTTCTGAGGAGGGGGGTTTTTAGAAGGCATTACAATTCTTTTTAAATTAGTTTCTTATTTGAGTTTTTGAGTACTATTTTAATTAGTTTCTTATTTATATTTGAGTTTGTAAATTTGAGAAATGAGAGAGAATAGGGAGGGAGAGAAAGAGAGAGGAGAGAGGGAAAGAGAGAAATTAAGAGAGAGAAGAGGAGCTCTTGGCGGCCGTGGCTGCCAAAGGGAGAGAGAAAATAGAAATGAGAGAGGAGTAGGGAGGGAGAGAAAGAGAGAGAGGAGAGAGGGAGAGAGAGAGAGAGATTCAGAGAGAGAAGAGGGGCTCCTTAAATGAGAGAGAAGAGTAGGGAGGGAAAGAAAGAGAGAGGAGAGAGGGGGAGAGAGATTAAGAGAGAGAAGAGGGTCTCCTGGCGGCCGTGGCTGCTAGAGGGAGGGAGAGAGTAGGGAGAGAGAGGGAGAGAGAGAGAAAGAGAGAGAGGGAGAGAGAGAGAAAGAGAGAGAGGGGGAAAGAGAGAGAGGGGGAGAGAGAGAGAAAGAGAGAGAGGGAGAGAGAGGGAGAGAGAGAGCAGTTTAAGAGAATGAAACGTGGCGAGAGGAGAGAGGGAAAGAGAGAAATTAAGAGAGAGAAGAGGGGCTCTTCGCGGCCGTGGCCGCCAAAGGGAGAGAGAGAATGAGAAATGAGAGAGAAGAGTAGGGAGGGAGAGAAAGAGAGAGAGAGAGAAAGACAAGAGATTAAGAGAGAGAAGAGGGGCTCCTTAAATGAGAGAGAAGAGTAGGGAGGGAAAGAAAGAGAGAGCTGCGAGAGGGAGAGAGAGAAGAGAGTCTCCTAGCGGCAATGAGAGAGAAGAGTAGAGAGGGAAAGAAAGAGAGAGATGAGAGAGGGAGAGAGAGATTAAGAGAGAGAAGAGAGTCTCCTGGTGGCCGTGGCTGCTAGAGGGAGGGAGAGAGTAGGGAGGGAGAGGGAGAGAGAGAGAGAGAAGAGAGGAGGGACAATTAGGGAGAGAGAAAGAGAGAGAGGGAGAGAGAGAGAGAGAGAGAGAGAGAGAGAGAGAGAGAGAGAGAGAGAGAGAGAGGGAGAGAGAGGGAATGAAACTTATGTGCTAGAGGGAGGGAGAGAGTAGGGAGGGAGAGGGAGAGAGAGAGAGAGAGAAGAGAGGATGGAGACTTAGGGAGAGAGAAGAGAGAGAGAGAGAGAGAGAGAGAGAGAGAGAGAGAGAGAGAGAGAGAGAGAGAGATGAGAGAGAAGAGAGGAGGGAGACTTAGGGAGAGGGAGATAAAGAGAGAGGGAGAGAGAATGAAACTTCTAGCGGCCGTGGCCACCAAGAGAGGGAGGTAGAGAGAGAGAGAGAGAGAGAGAGAGAGAGAGAGAGAGAGAGAGAGAGAGAGAGTTCTCGCGGCCGTGCCACCAAGGGAGGGAGGGAGAGAGAGAGAGAGAGAGAATGAGAAATGAGAGAGAAGAGGGGAGGGAGAGAAAGAGAGATAAAGAGTGAGAAGAGGGACAGAGGAGAGAGAGAAAGGGAGAGAGGGAGGGAGGAAGGGAGGGAGGAAGGCTGAGAGAGATTAAGAGAGAGAATTCAGAGAGAGAGAGAGAGAGACATAGAGAGGGAAAGAATGACAAATCCTAGCGGCCAAGAGGATAGAGGTAGGGAGGTAGAGAGGCTGAGAGAGAGAGAGAGAGAGAGAGAGAGAGAGAGAGAGAGAGGGAGAGAGAGAGAGGAGAGAGAGAGAGAGAGGAGAGAGATGGAGGGAGAGAGAGAGAAATAATTACAAATCCTAGGGAGAGAGAGAGAGATAAAGAGAGAGAATGAAAAATCTTAGCCGCCATGGAAGGGAGAGAAAGAGAGACTTGAGATAAACTAAGAGAGAGAATGAGTGGGATGAGGACAGAGAGGGAAACACATAAGAGTTGTCAGGGAGAGAGAGAGAGAATGAGGTGTCTCGACTATGGCTACAGAGAGAATTAGGAGTCGAGAGAGAGAGAGAGAGAGAGAAAGTAAAGAGAGAGTTTTATATATTTACATGTTTTAAATTATACTTTTAAAAAATTATAAAAGAGTGAATTTATGGTTTGTTTTGAAGGTGAGATAATATTTTTATATATATTCATCTTTTAAATTGAAAAATGTTAACTTTTCTTTAGATACTTGTTCTTCATTTCTCTCACATGCAGGTTTAGCCTCTACATCAAAACCCCTTCTTTTGCATATTTAAGCCTCTTAAACCCTAGCACATTAAAATGAACACAGAAAAAGAAATTATTTATTGCTTTTCTTCGCTTCGATGGTTGGTTTAGCATAGTTTAGCATAGATTAGATTGCCTTAGAGGAGAGACAATTCTCCAAGTTACCAATCGAAGCCATGCTCAAATTTTTCTAACTAGTTCCTAATCGTTGTCAGTCCCTTCGCTCACATGCGGTTTAACACTCATAACATGCTATTAAATAAGACCATTTACCATTTACCAAGAAGTTTATCAGTGGGCAGATTGCATGAGCAGATATCAGTGGATAGATTACATGTCATGGGACATATTGGAGCTTGATGATTATTGGTTATTTTTATTGCATTTGTATAAATACTTAAGCTCATTTATTGTCATAAAAAACCTTGTAAAGCCTTCTATGCTATTTTTTACATTTATTGTCATATGAAGTGCCTTGTAATAAACCCGACTATTTAACGAGTATCAGTGGGCTGCATAAGTGGATATCAGTGGAATAGTTTTTAGTGGGTAGATTGCATCAATTGGGTATCAGTGCACAGATATCAATGGATGGACAGATTACATGTCATCATGAAGATTGAAGCTTTATGACTAGAGGGCAAATCAATGGATGGACAGATTACATGTCTTCACGAAGATTGAAGCTTTATCACTAGACGACATTTTATTTCATTGTAAAGCTTTATTGGCTAATTTTTTTACATTTGTACAAATATTTAAGCATTGTAAAGCCTTCTAGGCTATTTCCCACATTTATTGCCATATGAAGCCTTATAAAGCCTTTTGGGCTATTTCCCACATTTATTGTATCAAGCGTTGTATATTGTTCTTTACTTGTATGTATCTAAATTCTTCATTATCTTTTCTTATAGGATTATGGAGCAATCAACTAATGTGGAGGCTATCCTAAATGACTCTGAGATCAGAGAATGGGTCTTTGATGTCACTTTGAATTTGAAAGGAAAGGAATATAGCCCCAATGGCTTTAGTAGGTGGACTCGATATCACATGGGAAGAAGAGCTTGGTTTCTTCATCAAAAGGAAAAGAGACTCTTTCTACTTATGTCAAAAAGGGAGTTCAATGATGTTGAAGATCCATGGGATGCTACTTTCTTAAAAAAAGATATGACTTCAAGCCTTGTAGTAGGCATAATGATAGAGCCAAAAGAGACTTTTATGGACATTTTTACAAAGAGTTTAGATCCTGAGGTTGGCAGTCTTCATTTTGTTGTGTCAAGGAGAGACTCAAAGACCTTTGTGATGCCTCCTCCTCAACCATCAAAGTTTTCAGAGCTGCAAAGTGCATTGGAGGCTCTTTCATAGACTTGGGAGCAATTTCCTAGTGTGGTGGCAAAAAGGATGCATGCAAGATAATGTTTGAGTACTTTCAAGGATGCATAATATGCTCCTCATATTCAAGGATCTTCACATGAAGGAGATCAAAAAGCTCAGACTTCGATGCAGGGACAAGAAGAACAGGCACACTGTCACAAACATGTAGAACATGAGCGCAAACTTCTAGAGCAAGAAATGGTGGATGTAACTAAGGATGATCAAACACAAGCCTTTCTAGCGATGATATCCATAACTTCATTGATAGAATAGTATAAACCACCATTAGCAAAGTGGCAATTTGCAACATTGTCATTTTTGTTGATAAAAAAGACAAAGAAGCCATGCAGGTTACTCTAGAGCGAGCATATTCATCAGATTTGAAGATCTATAGTGGCGTTTATGCAGCAAAGAGAGGCAAGAGAGAATGTGGCATAGCGATTCAATCTCTTGAATCATTCTTTTTATGTATGCGGAGTCCCAACCCTGATCACTCCTTACAAAAGAACATAAGAGGGAATTCAAATAATTTGAGATTGATGCTAGAAGAGCAAGATATTCCCAGGTCCATACATTATCAAAAAAACAACTATGGAAGTCCTGCAGAAAGTGGGAGTCTCTTGCTTACCATGATGGAGAATTTGCTATCGGCAGGTTGGGAGGTCACCTTGTGCAGGATGGGATATTTATTTGAGGATCTCCTCAGAAAAGGCAACTCCACAAATATTATTGAAAATAAGCATTTCATGGCTTATTTTCAGCTTCAAGCAGATCTAACCACAAGCTATGAAAAAGAGATAGACCATAAGGACACTGATGACATGGATGATTACCTTGAAGATCATAATGTCCCAGTTGATGATGATGAAAAGATGGACTTACATGACCCGTTTAGAGAGAGGTTGGTGGATGAAGACAAACATGATGATGCCTTCTTTGATAATTATGGCTCACAGGGTTATGAAAAAAGGCCACTACGACAATACTTAGCGATATGAACTCTCTATTTCTCAACTAAATACAATTTTTTAAATAAGATTTAAATTTAAAGATAATGAATCTAATCTCTCATATTTATTTACAGGCAATAGAGGGAGAAGAAATGGATGAAGTTAATATGGAGGCACTCCCTTCTACTTCAGCAATGCAACCACCTCTAAATTTGATTGAAGAATCCCATGAGCACAAGAGCTTTAAAGACACCATGGAAAAGCAGAATGACCACCAACATAGAATACAAGCTATGACAGAGACCCATTCTGCAAATTTAGCTGCATTGGATAAGCTCATTTGAAGTTAGGATTGTTTTGAAACGAGAACCTCAGTATTTGAGCTTTGGTAGAGAGGAGGTTTCAATCCTCTCCAATCCTTTAAAAGAGGTTAATGACAATGTTATCTTGGCCATTCTCAGGTAACGTTTGTTTATTTGTTGCTACTTCAATGAGCTAACATTTGTTTATTTATTTATAGTGTAGTTATATATCAGTTTCCTAGTGCAGAATGCAAATCAATTCTATGAGATAACGTTTGTTTATTTCTTAGTGCAGTGTAGTTATTTCTCAGCTTCCTAGTGTAGTGCAGCATCATGTCTACATGCTCGATGCTCTCCTTTCTTCTATTCTTAGCTCTCCTCAAAAGACTATAGAAGATGTTTGTACCTGGTTAAGCCCTTTGAATTTAGATGGGGTGCGAGTCATCTTTATGCCTTATCATGAGGCGTAAGTATCAAGTCTAACCTTATTTTTACTATTTCTTTGGCAAGGTAAAACAATAATCATTTTTATTATGGTCGTGTAGCTCACATTGGAGTCTGATCACTTGGGACCTTGAACTCAACCTTTTGTGGTTTGTGAATTCAATGGAAGGCTATCATGCCAACTCCCCAAGGTAATTATTCTCTTAATATTTTTGTTACTTTCTTATTTTGTATCTTATGATCATGACATATTAATATATTTAATATGTCATGATGGACAGTGCTGCATATTAGCTAGTATCTGCTGTCAAAACAACCATGGAGCAACAAGACCAAGTAGAATTCAAAAGACATCTGCCAGTGGAGCAAAAAGATGGGCACAGCTGTGGGTGGAGAGTTGCCTACAACTGCATGTTGTTTCTTAGAGAGATCTTTGATTTGGAGTTACCAGTCAAAATGGAATCATATACAGAAGTCGATCTGCTAGCATTTCGGACTGAGAGTATTCAGCGTCTAATTGCTACCATTGGGAAACAACTTGAAAATATGACTACATTGCAACATGTATAAAACCTTATCTTTATACTTGTATGCTTGTTCAAGCCTTTAATTGGGATGTGTAAATCTCATAACTTTTTTATATTTTCCTCCAAGAGGAGAAGAGACTGAGTCTAATGAAAGCATGCTATCTTTATACTTCTATGATTATTTAAACCTTTATTTTTATTTGGGATGTGTAAATCTCATAACTTTTTAAAATTTTCCTCCAAGAGGAGGAGAGAATCACTCTAATGAAAGCATGTATGAAACCTTACTTTTTAAATTTTTGCTCTAAGAGGAGGAGAGACTCACTTTAATGAAAGCATGTATGAAACCTTATCTGCTTGTTTAAGCCTTTATTTGGGATGTGTACATCGCATAACTTTTTTATATTTTTATAGCAGAAGGAGGATATAGAAGACATAGCAAGTGAAGAAGAATACAATGTAGAGCTACTCTCTCAATAAGATGAGTCATGAAAATATGAATCTATTGGAGCAGATTGGAAGTTCATTCACCGCTATGTTGTTAATTCGACAACAACCTCATTTTTTTGAATTTGGTGAAGAAGAGATTTCAATCCTCTTGAATCCTAATAAAGAGGTTAATGTCAAAGTCATTACAACCATCCTCAGGTTTGATGCAGCCTTTTCCTTGGCTTTATACTTTGCTTATTTTGATTAAACCCAAGAAGCTAATACTTTTTTTTTTAAATATAGTAATGTTATAGCAAATTTTCCACAAAATATACAAAGCGTTTCATATATGCTCAATCCTCATATTTCGGAAGTGCTTAGCAACAAAGAAGAAACCATAGAGGATGTTCGCAAGTGGTTGAAGCACATTCCTATGAATGATGCACGAGTTATTTTTACAGCATATTATGAGAAGTAAGCATCAAACCCTACTTGTTTTTTCTATTGCATTCCTAGAATTGTCTCAAACACAATAATTATTCTTTATTAATAATGCAGCTCACATTGGAGTCTGGTAGTCGTGGACATCTTTGCGAAGAAGTGCTTCTTTGCCAACTCAATGACATTCGTCCATGGCACTGTGCTAGAGTAAGTATAGACTACACTTGTTGTCACTTCTTGACATGTAGATTGATATGCAATGCACATATTCACTGTTGTTATATGTTTTGATGTGCAGATCAGCTGGAAAGTTAGTAGGTGCTATCGACACAGTAATGCGGCAATGTGACTTGGCACAACAAATAGAGTATATAACATGTCAGGTATCACATCAAGAGAATAGCCACATCTATAATTGTGGATGGAGGGTGGGCTACAATTGCTTTTTGGTACTTGGTCAAATTTTTGAGATACAAAATGACACCACACTGTCAACATATACGGATTTGCATCTCTATGCATGTACCATTCGAGCAATTATTAAGGGTGACATTATGGACCCTCCCACAAGGCAAATAGATAACGGCTCAGAGGAGTGCGAAATGAATGCCGTCAAAGAGTCAAAGGGGATAGAAGACCTCAACTCTACAAGCATGGCTTCATTGGAAGAATTGGGAAGCTCTTTTAATGTTAAGGTTATGATTCAACATAGACCTCAGTATCTTGAATTTGGGAGAGAGGAGATTTCAATCCTCTCTAGAGCTTCAAATGAGGTCAATAACAACGTTATGATGGCCATTCTTAGGTTTGATACAAATTTTTCTCTGCTTGATAATTCAATGTTTTGATAAAATCTAATAAGCTAATATTCATTTATTTGTTGGTGCAGTATAGTTATCTCACGATTTGGTAGAGCCGTACAAAACCGTGTGTATATGTTGGATTCCCTCCTTTCTCCTATACTTAGCGATAGCAGAAAGATGATAGCCGATGTTTGTAAATGGTTACAGCCTCGTTACAGCCTTTACATTTACATGGCATGCGAGTCCTATTTATGGCATATCACGAGATGTAAGTATCATGGCAACCTTTATTTTCATCTTATACTGGCAACATTGTGTTAAATAATAATGGTTCTTAATTATTCGTGTAGGGAACATTGGAGTCTGGTGGTTTGGGACCTTGAAGACAACTATTGTTGGTTTGTTAACTCGATTGCAAGCTTCCATGGCTCAGTGCAAATGTAAGGATTCTATTAATCTGTTGTTACTTCTATATTATGTACCTTATGTAATAGACACACTAAGTTTTTTTAATATGTCATGATGAGCAGGTCGATTGAGAAGTTGGTATCTTCTATTAAACAAACAGGACAGTACAAAGACTCGGTAGACTTCCAAAAGCATTTAGTAGTAGAGCAGGAAGATGGGCATAGTTGTGGGTGGAGAGTTGCCTACAATTGCATGTTGATTTTCAAAGAAATTCTCTCACTTAAGCCACAAATCTCATCGGAAGACTCTTTGGAGCTCAAATATTCAAAGGAGGATATACAATTGTTTAGGGATGAAATCATTCGAGACCTAATTGCTACCATTAGAATACAATGTGCAACTGAAGCAATATCAGAGCTTGCATTTAAGGAAGAGGAGACTGAGTCTACTATGAAAGCACTGCACACTACAGAAGAAGTAGAGACTCAGTGTGCACCTACAACACCACAGCCTCCACTGGAAGCATCAAAAGAGTTGCCACAGCCTCTGCTTGCATTTAAGGAGAAGAGGATACCGAGTCTACTCCGAAAGCACTACATACTACAGAAGAAGTAGAGACTGAGTGTACATCTAGAGCACCACAGCCTCCATTGGAAACATTAGAAGAGTTGCCACAGTCTCCACTAGAAGCATCAGAAGAGTTGTGATGCATGTATGATGTTGTGTTTGTAGTTTTTGTTGATTATACACCAATTTGTGACTTATTACTTAAGTGGCATTTACTGATGATATTTATATAATTATTTCATGCACACAATTTTATGATATGAATGTGTGATGATGTGATTATTTGGAAATATAACCTTGTGTGATGAGGATTTTGATATGAATATGTGATGATGTAATATTTGTAATATATTTCACTCGCAAGTATCAATTCCCAATGCTCCACTCACTTAAAGTACATCATTCCCAATGCTCTGCAAAATTTTATTCAGTTGGACAGTCTCCACTCACTTAAAGTAGAGCATTCCCAATGCTTCTCTCACTTTATTCCAACCCTTATCCTTATCATAGTGAACACATCGTGCCTTAGTGCACTTGTATTCTTCCATCCTAGTCCTTCCACAAATGCTGTCTTATTTCTTACATCCTAGTCCTTCTGATTAACTTGTATTCATATTTCACTTTACATCTTCCCTCACTTTCTATCCCTTCAAGACACTCTCTTATTTCTTACATCCTAGTCCTTCTAATTAACTTGTATTCGTCTTTCACTTTACATCTTTCCTCACTTTCTATCGCTCTCTCTCTCTCTCACTTGTAATATATTTCACTCGCAAGTATCAATTCCCAATGCTCCACTCACTTAAGTACAACATTCCCAATGCTCTGCAAAATTTTATTTAGTTGGATAGTCTCCACTCACTTAAAGTAGAGCATTACCAATGCTTCTCTTACTTTATTCCAACCCTTATCCTTATCATAGTGAACACATCGTGCCTTAGTGCACTTGTATTCTTCCATCCTAGTCCTTCCACAAACACTCTCTTATTTCTTACATCCTAGTCCTTCTCAATAACTTGTATTCTTCTATCCTAGTCCTTCCACAAACATTCTCTTCTTTCATCCATCCTAGTAACTTGTATTCTTCTATCCTAGTTCTTCCACAAACACTCTCTTCTTTCATCCATCCTAGTGCTTCTCATTAACTTGTATTCTTCCATCCTAGTCCTTCCACAAACACTCTCTTTTTTCTTCCATCGTAGTCCATCTCCCTTTCTTTATCATCTCCCCACCCATGGATGTCCTTGGCATTATCGAAGACGTGGAGTTCGGAATTAACAGTCTCAAAGAATGGATTGCTGACCAAGGAGCACAGAGAGAGGCTAGAATTCGACAAGGTTCTCTTGTGACACACATGGAGAGAGAGGAATTTGATGCACAAAGGCACGCAGAGAGGGAGGAGGCTCTCAAGATAGTAGAGAGTGAAAGACTTTTAAGACATATTATAAAAGCACGACAAGATCTTTTAGACTTCTTAAGTAACCTTTGTTATTGCAGCTCTCATCATGGGCCATTTGATGCGGATGCTGAGAGAACAATAAGAGCCTCACAGAGAAATTATAAAGAAACAATTTGTGACTGCGTAAATTACTTCTTTGCATGTAATTATGTTGAGGATACAAATGTGGAGGCAGTGAAAGATTGGGTTATTGAGAAGATAAGAGAGACCAATGATGAGATCTTCTAGACTTTGGGTGATTAAGAAGATAAGAGAGACCAAGATGAGATCTTCTAGGACCTAATGTAAGGTGTTTTTTGACACCATATGGGTTTGAGTTATATGATCTACTTCTTGTACAAATGTGATGTGCTCTTTTTTAAATGTACTCTAGTTTTAATAACATGTCACGCCATTTTTTCTAATTTGATTTTTTAAAATCTTACTTTTTGTCTCTTTTAACAATGTGATGTCCTCTACTATTTTTAATGTACTCTAGTTTTAATAACATCTCACATCATTTTTTCTAATTTGATTTTTTAAAATCTTCCTTTTTGACTCAATGTTTTGTTTTATAAGAGCCTCTTTTTTTTAAATGTTTTATCCAAAATTATCTCACAAAATGAATTTGGATAGTGCACCAGTCCAAAATTAATGAAATAGGTGTTGCTAGTGATATGGTTACATTCTGCAAGGCTTCTCTCAACTTCCACTACATGAGGGAGCTGGTTTTATTAGATGTCAAAAATTTGGAGAAGAACCCCCTTGCTCCATTGTTACCCCAACCATCGCCAAGAGTGATGTCTTATGGGGAACTCATGCTACAGTCCCCTGAGACGCTACCTTCTAGAGCATTTGGATCTTGAGCCAGAGGGAGATCGATAGGACGCATCGGATATACAAGAGGCCAGAGGTGCACATCCTATTATTCACCTAGGGATCACTATTCTAGTAAGATGATTGAATGGCAACCCCCTTCGGAGAGCTTGGTGCCTCTGGATAGTCCAAAATCCCAGGTACGACCATCAAAATTCTTAAGAGGTGGAAAGAATATGTCATATACTAATGCAAAGAGCAAGAACCTTCCTATGCGACATCTGCTTTATGATGACAAGGACTGATTGTTGATAGGTATGTGATGTGCACTTGAGAAGCATCATGATGGTACCACATAATCAAAAAATTATGTTCAATAAAGAGAAGAAGTCTAACCTCTTTGTTCAAGGAGATGATTACCTTCAATGCTCTCCCAAGTCTTTCTCAATTAACAGGATTGTTGAGGATGAATGGGGATGGAGGAGAAGGGAGGAGGAGAGGGTGGAGAAGGGAGGAAGAGGAGGGAGGAGAAGGGAGGAGGAGAGGGTAGAGAAGGGAGGAGGAGGAGGGAGGAGAAGGGAGGAGGAGGAGGAGGAGGAGGAGGAGGAGGAGGAGGAGAGGGAGAGGATGGGTTGCAAGGGTGGAGGAGAGGGTAAGAGGAGTTGCAAGGTTAGGACATGCTTTTGGACGTGGAGTGCAAGGAAGCATGGACACTTGGAGACAATTGCTTGGAATACCAAAGTGGAACTCAACACAATGCCCCAAAAAATGTGGGCTTCATTCCATTATGGGGTATTTATACAAGTTGGAGAGCTTCTCTCTCTGCATGTAGGAATTGTAAGACATTCTCTCTCTACCTATAGAACTTGCACCTAGAAGTTGCATGTGGGAGTTGCAAGTTGCATGTAGGAGTTTCATGTTGTATGCTGAAGTTGCATATAGATATCGCATATGTAGGACATGCATGTAGGACTTTATTGTCTCTGTGCCAACATGGACTTAGGTAGTACAAAATGTGTGTGTAGAGTAGCAGCAAAGCTCCACTTGTACTTGCATAAGCCTATGAAAAATCTCTCTTAAGAATCCTCAGCATGCAAGTTGTACTTGCAATTCCTACGTGCGAGTTCTACATGCAACTCCTACATGCAACTTCTACTTGCAACTCCTACATGCAACTCCTACATGCATGTTCTACATGCGAGTTCTACATGCAAGTCCTACATGCAATTCTTACATGCATGTTCTACATGCGAGTTCTACATGCAACATGCAACTCCTACATGCAACTTCTACATGTAGAGAGAGAATGTCTTACAATTCCTACATGCAGAGAGAGAAGCTTGCCAACTTGTATAAATGCCCCATAATGGAATGAAGCCCACCCTCTTTGGGACATTGTGTTGAAGTCTACTTTGATATTCCAAGCAATTGTCTCAAGTATCCATGCTTCCTTGCACTCCACGTCCAAAAGCATGTCCTAACCTTGCAAATCCTCCTCCCCTCTCCTCCAACCTTGCAACCCATCCTCTCCTCCTCCTCCTCCCTCCTTCTCCCTTCTCCTCCTCCCTTCTCCTCCTCCTCCTCCTCCTTCCTTCTCCTCCTCCTCCTCCCTCCTCCTCCTCCCTCCTTCTCTCCCTCCTTTCCCCCATGCTCTTACACCTTCTTTCTCTACCACTACTATACTCCCCCTAAACCCTTAGTTCCTCAACCCTTAACCTCCATGATCTATGAGGGAGACGAGTTGTCCATCATGTACTCTACCCTGAACCTTGGATCCTCCTCCTATCCTTGGAACCTCTTCTAAACTCTGGAGCCTCTTTCTAAACCCTGGAACCTTTCTCTAAACCTTGGAACCTCCTTCTAACCCTTGAACCTCTTCCTAGAAGACCTCCCTTTCAAGTTATATTTTTTAATTAATTAATTTATATATTAATTTATATAATAATTATATAATATTTATATTAATTATAGATTAATAATATATATTTTTAGCAAAATTATATTTTATCATTAGTTAATAAAAAATTATTATATTATGGAGTAAAAATATTATGAATGGATTTGTTATATTAATAAAGTGTCACGAGAAGAGTTTTTTGAAAAGATTTATGATTAAATTTTGTTTTGAAGTTGTTGTGTACGCAATAGGTAGGGAGGTTTGAGTGGTTTTGAGGTTGAGAGAGAAATTTGTAATAAAGTGTCATGAGAAGAGTTTTTTGGAGAGATTTATGATTAAATTTTGTTTTGAAGTTGTTGCGTATGCAATAGGCAGGGAGGTTGGAGTGGTTTTGAGGTTCAGAGAGAAATTTGTAATAGATTGTTTTTTTTTTTTGAGGAGTTTTTTAGAGAGATTTATGATTAAATTTTGTTTTGAAGTTGTTGCGTACACAATAGGTAGGGAGGTTTGAGTGGTTTTGAGGTTGAGAGAGAAATTTGTAATAGATTATTTTATTTTATTGAGTTTTTTGGAGAGATTTATGATTAAATTTTGTTTTGAAGTTGTTGCGTATGAAATAGGTAGGGTTTGAGTGGTTTTGAGGTTGAGAGAGAAATTTATAATAGATTGTTTTTTTTTGTTGAGGAGTTTTTTGGAGAGATTTATGATTAAATTTTGTTTTAAAGTTGTTGCGTATGCAATAGGTAGGGAGGTTTGAGTGGTTTTGAGGTTGAGAGAGAAATTTGTAATAGATTTTTTTTTTTGGAAAAATTGTTGCATGCCCAATAGGCTAGGAGAGAAATTTCTGAAAATAGGTTGTGAGAGTTTGAGGTAAAGAGGAAAATTTGTGGGAAAAAAGATTTAATGCAAAAATGGTCTTTTGAAGTTGTTGCGTATACACAAGTTTTTGAGAAAAGAATCAGATTTCAAAAAAAATTCAAATTTACAAAAACTTGATTCTTAGAAGTTCTTGCATACACAATAGGTTAGAAATGAACTCACCTCTTGCAACATTATGAAAATTTTTAAGAATCCTGCAATAGGTTGATGAGAGGAGAGAAGCGTGAGTGTAAAAGAATGATCTTTGAATGAAAGAGAGAATGAAGAATGTGTTGAGATATCAAGCTCCACTCGTGATATGCCAGGGTGACCGTTGTGCATTTATGTCATCGACTTGTTAGCTGCAGATGTGGTTAGTACACTACCCATGAATAATAGCTGGATGACAGCTATCCTTATGTACTCTAGTTCGTGGCTCAATTAGAATGCCACCTTAGTTAGCTGAGTTTGGTTTGAGACCCACATATAGGGTTCTTCTATTTCTTTGTACTAGAGTTCTTTTGGCTTTCATAACTAAGAAGAGAAAAACTGTTTTCAGCCTCCACCTTCGTATGTATTCCCCAATTATGTATGTGAGAATGTCGCAAGTGAGACTCCTTCCTTCTCTCCCACTATCTTCACATGAAGAGCCTGGTTTGTGGTAAGGAGCTCAAGAAAGCAAACCAAGTTCACGGTGTCTTGGTAAGAGGACCAGTGTTGCTTTCCTTTTTCGAGTTTGGGAGCAAATCTCTGTAGGTAGCACAGCCAAAAAGTGCAAGAGTGCATTGTCTCAGATTGAAACGCCCTTCGCGGTGTGCTGAGAGGGTAGCATATGCTACGGGAAAGGGCAAAGCCCCCTATGACTATATTTTTCTGATTCGAGGCCATTTCGGGGCCCGTTTTAGAGGTGGAAGTTCTCTGCAAGTGCTGAGAAAAAGGCCTTGTTTTTGCTGTGCGACCACTGCTCTGTAGGTCAGTGAAAATTTGTCACAGAAATTGCATTGTATGCCTATGCGCAGAGATACTACGAGTTACAGAATCATCCTTATTGCATGTTGATGCAAAATCATCACTAGGAAGTGACTGTGTGGTCAAATACCACTTTCGTCAGTTTTGCAGATTTGCCCTTGTGAGGCAGAAGCTGTGTTTTTTGCAGTGACAGAATATTTTGCAATGTTTTGTAATGGCATTTGATTCTCGTTCATAGATTGTCAGTGAAAAGCTTGACAAGAACAACTTCCAAGCATGGAAGTTTAGAATGACGAATATCCTTATGGGAAAAGGCTATTAGGAGTTCATTACAGGAAATGAAGAAGAACCAGTTCTTCCTAATATTCCCAATCAACAAGAAATGCAGGCATTTAAAGGATGGTATGAGAGAGCCAGAAAACTTATGTACTAGCTATCTATCAGTATTTCAGATTCTATAATTGTGCATATTGAGGATGCAAGTACGCCAAAGGAGGCATGGGATACTTTGGGAAAAATGTACAGCACAAATACGCAAGCCAGGAAAATGCAGCTCAAGCAGGAGTTGCACAATGTGCAGAGAGAAAATATGATCATCAATGACTACCACATGAAGGTGAAGAAAATTGCAGATGCACTTGCTTCCATTGGGTCGCCAGTGGAAGATGATGATCTAGTTTCTGTGACCTTGAATGGTCTAGGAAAGGATTATGCATAGTTCCGGACATCCATTGCCGTCCCTGAAAAATTTCCTGATTTTCAGGAGTTGTTTGCTCTTCTAATTTCTGAAGAGTAGAGAAATGGGGGTGCATCTTCTTCAGGAGGAACTTCAAAAGAAACTGTCTTCTACTCAAATGCTGGAAGAGGTAGAGGAGGCCGATCTGGAGGCCATGGTAGAAATCAGAATATGCAGCAAACTCAAGAAAACTAGTCCTTTGGATGAGGACGTGGTAACTCTAGAGGCAGGGGGAGCCAAAGTGGTCGTGGTAGATGGAAAAGAGGCCAAAATGCAAACAGCAATGTACTATTGTGGTAAAATGGGTCATATGGCTAAAGACTGCTACAAAAAGCAGAATGACATTATGAATGGAAAATTGCAGCAAGGCAATTATGCATCTTCTAGTAGACAAGGTGATTACAGAAATGAGCATCTGTTTATGGTGTAGCACATGACCAATTCTGTGACAAGTGTAGAAGAAAGCAATGATGTGCGGTATGTTGACTCAGGTCCATCAAACCACATGACAAGTCATGCAGAATGGATGCAGGATGCAAGGAAAATGGATAGACCAGGATTTGTGGAGACTGGTGATGATACTGCATATCCTATTGTGTAGATTGGTAAAATTCCTTTGTCTATGCAGGATGGGAAAAAGGAATAACTGTTTGATGTATTTCATGTCCCGAATATCACCAAGAACCTGGTTTCTGTTGGTCAAATGGTTGAGTAGGGCTTGCAGGTCAGATTTAATCCTCATGGATGCTTTGTTGAGGATATGATAAATAACGGTTGCTTGATAGCAAAAGGAAAGAAGAAGGGCAGGATGTTTACATTGGATGCGGACACGATTCTGGATTGTCAATCTATCAGTTCCCCAGTCATGGAGGACTAATGCTTCCCATAACCAAGGACGTCCCAGTAAGATTTGATAGGATTTTTTGGGGAGATCCAAGATTGTGAATTGAAGGGAAAAGCGGACTCCTGCGATCTTTGTGGACACGCCATTCACTATTCCCAAAGGTTTAGCCCGCAAATCATTGGCAAGGCGTATGTAGAAATTAGCCTTTTACATTGGTGGGAGATCCCATTCTTCGTAGAGCTCCTTTGATAGGACATTGACACCTGCTCCACCATCCACTATGGCTTGGACTTCATTATATGCCTTGTGGATCAAAGGCACAGTAATGTTGCGTATGTCATCTCTCTCACCCATCCGCACAGGGATATCTTCAATGTCGTTCATAGGTGGAGGGGGATTTGCGAGTTCAATCCATCCTTTGAAACTCTCCCAGAGATTGGGACAATTCCGTAAGAGGATTCCAATGGGAATTGACATAGGGCAACTCAGGATGCTAGAGAGTGTGGCTCCTTCAAGTTGATGTGGCGGTACATTCTGTTGTGGAGTCTGTTGTTGGAACAAAGGCTCGAGTACACCCCAATGATGCCGATGGGTACGTCAGGCTTAACCTCTGTTTGTTCTGGGACCTTATTTTTCATGGGACAATCCATACAGGCATGTCCTATGCCACAATCTCTGCAGAGTGGTTGGAAAGTAGCGGGGCTACCATGATGAGGGCACTCTGCGATCCGATGATTTTCTCCACAACCGTAACACTTGATTGGTGCTCGATATGTGTTGGGTCGTACTTTCCAGAGGAAAGGAGAAAGCGGTCAGAAACCTGTAGATACCATACCATGGATCCCCAACTTCTATGGCCGCTACAAGTGTTACATCGAGGAACTCCTCTAAATCAATCAAAGCATTCTTTAAATTGGAACAACCCCCCTTTACAATTTTGAAAGAAAAATCATATTCTTGTAGAACTGCCAACCATTTGGCCAACCGGCCCATGGGATTTGGTGATTGAAGAACCTACTTTGCAAGGCCATTGCTAGAGATTATAATAAAGGACTTTCCAGCCACATAATGCCTAAATTTCTCAATGCAGAACACCAAAGACAAGGCATGCTTGTCAGCCTCAGAGTAGCATCGTTCAGTTTCGAGCAATTGTCGAGAAGCAAATCAAATGGGATAGATGAACCGATCCTCCCCTTGCTGGAGAAGAATACCTGCCAGAGTGTGCTCACCAAACCCAGGATTGATATAGAAAGCCTTTGACCAATCAGGATTGCGTAGAATGGGTTCTGAAGCTAGAGAACTCTTGATTTGTACAAACCCATAATCACAATCCTCATCCCAAGATTGAATCAACCCCATCTTTTAAGAGCGTAGTCATGGGTCGCATCAAAGCAGCATATTGATCAATGAACCGGTGATAGTATCCTGCTAGATTGACAAATGAGCATACCTGATGTTTGGTTGTTGGCGGGAGAGCTTGAGGATAGTTTCTACCTTCTCGGGGTTAGGCTTGACACCCTTGGATGAGACAATATGTCCCAGTAACCTCCCTTGAGTGGCTCTAATGGTGCATTTATCAGGGTTGAGGCTGCCATTTGCATCATTAACCCTTTGGAAGGCCAACCTAATCTTCATGATGTGCTCCTTCCATGTCGATAATATTAAAAAATCATCTAAAAACACCTCCAAGAAAAGCCCTAAATTAGGAGCAAACACCATCTGCATAAATCTTTGAAAGTTAGTAGGAGCATTGGTGAGGCCAAATGGCATTACTTTATATACAAACATCCCCAAGGGTGTGGCAAATATGGTTTCAAGCACATTCTCCTCGGCAATTCTAATTTGATGAAACCCATAGTACCATCACAGAAAGTATACATCTCATGTCAACCACTTACCTTCTCAAGAATGAGGTCTTGAAAGGACAGAGGATGATGGTCTCTCTTGGTGTGAAGAGAGTGGGAGAGAAGGAAGGAGTCTCACTTGAAGATTTCTCATATACACAATGGGGGAATATACACAAAGGTGGAGGCTAAAAATAGTTTTCCTCTTCTTAGTTGTGAAAGCCAAAAGAACTCTAAGTACAAAAGAATAGGTGAACGCTATATGTGGGTCTCAAACGAAACTCAGGTAACTAAGAAGGCATAGTAACTGAGCCACTAACTAGAGTACATAAAGATAGATGTCATCCAGTCATTATTCATGGGCGGTGTACCAACCGCATCTGCAGCTAACAAGTCGATGACATAAATGCACAACGGCCACCCTGGCATATCACGAGTGGAGCTTGATATCTCAACACTCCCCCTTGAGCTCAATCCCGATTCCTGCACACCAAGCAGGTCTCTGAACTTGCGCAACTTCTTTGCACCCAATGCCTTCATGAATATGTCAGCTACCTGATGCTCTGTGCTGACATAAACTAGATCAATAAAACCTACTAGAACCTTCTCCCACACATAGTGATAATGCACCTCAGTGTGCTTTGTTCTAGCATGATAGACTGGGTTATTTGCCAAGTGTATACTACTCATGTCGTCACAATAAATGACAAATGGCCCATTTGTAGAATGATGCATATCATAAAGTAGCTTATGCAACCAAGCTACCTCACATGCAGCCATTGGTGCACCCTTGTACTCAGCCTCTGTGCTCGACAAGGCAACTGTAGGCTGTTTCTTACTACTCCAAGTGACTGCAGGACTCCCAAAAGAGAACACATATTCACTGGTAGATCATCTATAAGAAATACTACCAGCCCAATCAGCATCAGTGTATCCATGCAACTGTATCTGAACCCCAGTCTCATAAAATAGTCCATACTGGAATGTGGATTTCACATACCTAAGTATGCATCTAGCTGCAATCAAATGCCGTTTCCTTGGAGCCTGCATAAACTGACTTACCAACCCAACAACATAGCTCAAATCTCACCTACTAATAGTCATATAAATAAAACTTCCTACTATGCATCTGTACATAGTAGGGTCTTCCAAATGCTCACTTGCATCTGCACTCAACTTCACATTTTGCTCCAAAGAAACTCAAATAGGCTTACAACCTATCATCCCATATTTGGACAGCATGTCCAATCCATACTGCCTCTACAAGAGCCATATCCCACTTGTGGATCTAATCACCTCAATGCCCAAGAAGTAACGCAGCTCTCCCAAATTCTTCATCTGAAATTCTACTTTAATAGCATTTTCACATGAAGGATATCTTTATCACTATCACCTGTGATGATCAAATCATCAACATAAATGACAAGCAGCATAATGCCTTTCTCTATTTTTCTCACATAAAGTGAGAAATCTACCTTGGAAATTTGAAAGCCAATAGTGACAAGATACTGTCCTATCTTGTTAGACCATGCTCTGGGTGCTTGCTTCAAGCCATACAAGGCTTTCTTCAACCTACAAACAAACTCAAGATGAACAGCATGAACATAACCTGGTGGTTGCTCCATATAGACCTCTTCTTGCAAATCACCATGCAAGAAAGCATTCTTTATATTCATCTGATGTAAAGACCATCCCTTTGATGCAGCCATAGCAATGACTACTCTAATGATTGCCTCCCTTACAACTACACTCAATGTTTTTTCATAATCATTGCCATATGTCTGTGCATACCCCTTCACAACTAATGTTGCCTTATATATGTTCACAGAACCATCTGCATTGTGCTTCACCTTATAAACCCATTTGTAGCCAATTGCATTCTTGTCTTTAGGCAAAGGCACCAATTCCCATGTAGCATTTGCTTCCAAGGCATCCATTTCTTCATCCATGGCTTTCTCCCATTTTTCTTTTCCCATGGCTTGCTCAAAAGAAGTGGGTTCTGGTTCATGTATCACTTTGACCATATAGGCATAGTGAATGGCTATAAATCCATCATATTTCAGCCTATCCATAGGATACCTAGCTCTGGTAGACCTACGCAAAATAGGCTCACTATTAGGTTCTCTCAAAACATCCCTTGTCTTCCTTACTCCAGGTGTAACAACAGAAGGAATACCCAACTCATCATCAAGGCTCTGTTTTGAGCCACTGGATTCACCATCCACATAAGAGTGACCTGCATTCACATCAACCATGGGCTGGTCTATTTCTCGTTTTCTTTTTGTGATACTTGCATACCACTATATGCATTTCTTTGAGGAGATCCTCTTAATCTCAATCTGCTTGTCCATGGCAAAGTATGTGAACCACTACTAGAGGACACTAGAGGTCCACTAATATTTTGTGATTGCTACTGTGAATTCTGTGCAGCATTACCATTTTGTGCATCTACATCATCAATCACATTTATTGGTTTATACCAGATGCTCATCTCATCAAAAACATCTCTTCTCACGGTAAACTTATGAGTAGAAGGGTTATAGCATCTATACCCTTTTTGCTATAGAGAATAACCAATAAAGATGCACTTCTCAGCTTTTGGATCCAACTTGGATCTCAACTCATTTGGCACATGAACATAGGCAATGCAACCAAAAACTTTCAAATGAGAAATATATGGTTTCCTACCAGTATATCTCTGCTCTGGAGTCATGCCATGTATTGCTACAGTGGGAGTCCTGTTCATTATGTAGACTGCTGTAGCAACTACTTCACCCCAATAATAATGTCGCAGGTCTTTTTCGTTGAGCATGGCATGAGATACCTCTCCAATATGCCTGTTTTTCCTTTCTACAAGTCCATTTTGCTGTGGGGTATGACTGCACGAATATTGCTACTTTATGCCATGCTCCTGCAGGAACCTTGCAAACTCATTTGAGAGGTACTCTCCCCCTCCGTCTGACCTTAGGCATTTTATTTTTAGGCATGTTTCTTTTTCAACCATAGCTTTAAAAGCTTTATAATGCCCAAATACTTCACTTTTCCTTTTCATAAAATACACCCAGTCTTTTCTGCTGTAGTCATCAATAAAAGTGACAAAATAATGATAGCCTTCAATAGATGCAGCTTTTGTAGTCCACACATCAGAGTGGATTAATTCCAATGGCCTCTTACTCTCTTGAACATGTTTAGGAAATGGTTTCCTTGCCTGTTTTCCAAATTGACAAGCTTCACATACCTTATGCATTTCTGCAACCTTAAACTTAGGCAATCCTCCAACAATATTTTGGGCCTGCATTAATTTAAGTCGCTGTACATTAACATGACCAATGCGTTTATGCCAGATATCAATATCTGCAACTACATCGGTCCCATGTGCAAACATTGCTACACTCAATTGAGGCATGTCCATATCCAACATAAACATCCTGCCCTTCTTCTTCCCTTTTGCTATCAAGCGACGTTTATTTTTCATATCCTCAACAAAGCATCCATGAGGATTAAATCTAACCTGGAAGCCCTGCTCAACCATTTGACCAATAGAAACTAGGTTCTTGGTGATATTCGGGACATGAAATAGAGTCAGAAAAGTATTTATTTTTTCCATCCTACATAGACAAAGGAATTTTACCAATCTGCACAATAGGATGCGTAGTATCATCACTAGTCTCCACAAATCTGAGTCTCTCCATTTTCCTTGCATCATGCATCTATTCTGCATGACCTGTCATGTGGTTTGACTCACCTGAGTCAACATACCACACATCATTGCTTTCTCCTGCACTTGTTACAGAATTGGTCATGTGTTGCACCATAAACAGATGCTCATTTCTGTCATCACTCTGTCTACTAGAGGATGCATAATTGCCTTGCTGCAATTTTCCAGTCATGATGTCATTCTGCTTTTTATAGCAGTCTTTAACCATATGACCCATTTTGCCACAGTAGTAGCATTCAACATTGTTGTTTTCATTATGAGTTCAGCATTGCCTTGACTATAAAGGGTAAATGGCTCTGGAAACAAATAAGTTCCAAGAGGATTTACACAACCCTTATATGGACTATCATCGAGATCAAGATAGTATTTGTCTGAGCATATTGTCCTTTCCCATGATTCTGACATGCTATAAAGTGGCTTGAATAATGCTTCTACATTCTACTTGTCCGGTCTAAACAATGGAGGATTTTGCCTTTTATATCATTCCTCTTGTCCCCATACCATAAAGAAAGGAAACTTTTTATTTGCTACCTCTTCTAGTAATTCAATTCTCCTCTTCATATTTCACCTCAAGGCACAAGACCATATGCCCACATTAAAGTGTTCTAGAAGAATGTGGAGAAAATCTATGCATCCAAGCAATATCCTCTCTCTCCCAATGTTATGCAATCTACTATATCAAAGAATCTCTTATCAACCTTGCATGGCAATAATCCATTTAAGTCTAGAATGATGGCTTGTTTATGAATTCTATCAGTCTCCTTTGTATGAAATGAACCCTGTATGGATTCTCGCATTGAATAATTTGTTTTGGAGGACCATTCTTTTGCATATACCAGAGCAACACAACATGGGAGTGGTAGAATTGAGGAAAGCCCAATCGGTTCAATGGGGGTACATGCATATCAAAATAGGAGAAGTTGTAATACTAGCATTCAAAGAGTCCTTAGTGCCTTGTGCTTTGTGAGATGTCAATGCTGAACATAGAAGAAAACTATAGAGTTCATCAAATGTAAGACAAAATCATGCAAGGTAGAATACAACCCATCATAAAGAATGGTGAAATGGGTGGAGTCAAATGAACTTGATGGTGTGTACTTGTCCAATGCAGTTGCCCATGCATAAGCTTAAAAAATTATTAGTACTTTTAGTTGTGACCTAGAATGAAGTCTATGTATAGGCAATGAATTTTGTTCAAATGAGATTATACTAATTACAAGTATTTAGTTCAAGATTTTTAAGTTCTTAGTTTTCTTTAAAACATGTATTTTTAATTAAGGGTTCTAATATCTCTCACTCAAGGGAGATTGCAAAGACTGGGGAGGTGAGAGTGAGAGGGTCTTATGCATGAACCATCAAGTGGATCTAAGCCCTCTCCTATAATATTATTGATATAATATATTATTGATATTTGTTCATGATGGTACTTTTGATTGCATGATGCAAGAGATAGGGTGTGTACTCCATCACTTGAATTGGAAGGGAATGAAGAGATGGATAAGATAACTAATTCTGTATTGCTCGCTTTTGTCCAATTTAAAGGTTTTGATAGAATGGAGGAAGGCTCCATGACTCCAAAAATTTTTTCCTATTTATCACGCAAAATATTTATCATCATATTCCCCACCTCATCCTCTTCCTCATCATGTTAGGAGCCTACAAGAGAAAGAGATAGATATTGGTGGGAAGCTCCCCATGCAATATTTGCTAGTGCAATTAGCTCACCCTAGCTATGCAGCAGCCTTTCAAGCACCCCGCTCTTTCTTCAAAGGATCAAATGGAAAGAAGGGCACACCTAAGCTCCTACCCAAGGTCTACTCATGGTTTGGAACTGATAATGAAGAGGGAGAACATCCTCACAGAAGAGACTTCCATGTCAGACCAAGTATGACTATTGATGGAAAAATGCAAGACATGTATCAAGTAAGACCCTTGTTGTCAGGATTCATTTTGGTTTTCTCAATAAAACCATGGAATGGCTCAATGATAATCCCATGCTAAAGTAGTGGTTGCAAATATCCATGGTCCTATCCTCTTGTTTCCTACTTGGAAGGTCGGATTCCTAATAACTGGATTAAGAAAGGCTATAATGGGATAAATGTCATCTCATGAGGAGTGGGTTCATTATTTAAATACTACTGAAAAAGTTTTAAATGGCCAAGTCTATCATTAGGAGTGGTGTATGGAAAATATGTGGAGATATCGAGCTCTACTCGTGATATGCCAAGGTGACCGTTGTGCATTTATGTCACCGACTTGTTAGCTGCAGATGCGGTTAGTACACTACCCATGAATAATAGCTGGATGATAGCTATCCTTATGTACTCTAGTTCGTGGCTCACTTAGTATGCCACCTTAGTTAGCTGAGTTTGGTTTTGAGACCCACATATAGGGTTCTTTTATTTCTTTGTACTAGAGTTCTTTTGGCTTTTACAACTTAGAAGAGGAAAACTGTTTTCAGCCTCCACCTTTGTGTGTATTCCCCCATTGTGTATGTGAAAAAGCCACAAGTGAGACTCCTTTCTTCTCTCCCACTATCTTCACATGGTATCAGAGCCTTGTTCATGGTAAGGAGCTCAAGAAAGCAAACCAAGTTCGCGGTGTCTTGGCACTCACAAAAAGGCCCTGTTTTGCTATGCAACCACTGCTCTGCAGGTCAGTGAAAAGTTGCCATAGAAATTGCATCATATGCCTATGCGCATAGATACTGGGAGTTGCAGAATCATCCTTATTCCTTGTTGATGCAAAATCGTCACTAGGAAGTGACTATGTGGTCAAATACCACTTTCGTCAGTTTTACAGATTTGCCCGTGTGAGGCAGAAGCTGTGTTTTTTGCAGTGACAGAATATTTTGCAGTGTTCTGTAATGGCGTCTAATTCTCTTTCACAGATTGTCATTGAAAAGCTTGACAAGAACAACTTCCAAGCATGGAAGTTTAGAATGACAAATTTCCTTATGGGAAAGGCTATTGGGAGTTCATTACAGGAAATGAAGAAGAACCAGTTCTTCCCAATGTTCCCAATCAATAGGAAATGCAGGCATTTAAAGGAGGGCATGAGAGAGCCAGAAAAGTTATGTACTGGCTGTCTATCAGTATTTCGGATTCTATGATTGTGCATATTCAAGATGCAAGTGCACCAAAGGAGGCATGGGATACTTTGGCAAAAATGTACAGCACAAATATGCAAGCCAGGAAAATGCAGCTCATTGCACAATGTGCAGAGAGAAAATATGAGCATCAATGACTACCACATGAAGGTGAAGAAAATTGCAGATGCACTTGCTTCCATTGGGTTGCCAGTGGAAGATGATGATCTAGTTTCTGTGACCTTGAATGGTCTAGGAAAGGATTATGCATAGTTTTGGACATCCATTTCCGTCCGTGAAAAATTTCCTGATTTTGAGTTGTTTGCTCTTCTAATTTCTGAAGAGCAGAGAAATGGTGGGGTTCTACTCAAATGCTAGAAGAGGTAGAGGCAAAGGTAGAGGAGGCCGATCTAGAGACTGTGGTGGAGATCACAATATGCAGCAAACTCAAGAAAACCAGTCCTTTGGAGGAGGACGTGGTAACTGTAGAGGCAAGGGGAGCCAAAGAGGTCGTGGTGGATGGCAGGGAGGCCAAAATGCAAACAGCAATGTTGAATGCTACTATTGTGGTAAAATGGGTCATATGGATAAAGACTGCTACAAAAAGCAGAATGACATTATGAATGGAAAATTGCAGCAAGGCAATTATGCATCTTCTAGTAGACAGGGTGATGACAGAAATGAGCATCTATTTATGGTGCAGCACATGACCAACTCTATGACAAGTGCAGAAGAAAGAAATGATTGGTGGTATGTTGACTCAGGTGCATCAAACCACATGACAGGTCATGCAAAATGGATGTAGGATGTAAGGAAAATAGAAAGACCATGATTTGTGGAGACTGGTGATGATACTGCACATCCTATTGTGCAGATTGGTAAAATTCCTTTGTCTATGTAGGATGGGAAAAAGAAATACCTGTCTGATGTATTTCATGTCCTGAATATCACCAAGAACCTGGTTTCTATTGGTCAAATGGTTGAGCAGGGCTTGCAGGTCAGATTTATTCCTCATGGATGCTTTGTTGAAAAATAATGATCGCTTGATAGCAAAAGGAAAGAAGAAGGATAGGATGTTTATGTTGGATGTGGACATGCCTGAATTGAGTGCAGTAATGTTTGCACATGGGACCGGTGTAGTTGCAGATATTGATATCTGGCATAAACGCATTGGTCATGTTAATGTACAGTGACTTAAATCAATGGAGGCCCAAAATATTGTTGCAGGATTGCCCGCACTTGGGGCAGTAACACCCTTGGCAAATCACGAACAATCTGCATGCAGTTACGTTCCGACCAACGACTTCGACTCCAACGCTCGCCACATCCGCATCTAACTCTGCTGCAACAACTGCCCCACCAATCCTCTACCTCGAATCCCCCCCTGAGATTCAACAACTCCCTTTAACTCCTCCACGCCCCAACATGGCTGGACGCCGTCATGACCATGATGGGGATATCGAGCTCGATGCAGAGGCCTGACAACTTCTTCAATCGACGCAATCACAACAATCAAGGCCGACGCCCCTTGGGAAAACTGGAACTTCCCAAATATAATGGTAGGGGAGACCCAGCTCGCTTCCTCCAACATTTTGATGCCGCATGTCGAGCAGGTGGCGATCAGTCCCATGAAACCAAGGTGGCTTGGTTTCCAATGGCATTAACTGATGAGGTGTTAGAATGGTACCTCAACCTTCTCGTGGAAGAACGCACCACATGGGACCTACTTCAAACTGAATTCAAACGTCGTTTTCAAACGGAGAGGCTACAAGACGATCCCGCTCTCCAACTCAGCAAGATTGAACAAGGCCGGAGGGAAGATGTACGCACATACCTGGGAAAGATGAAGAGATTGATCGCCAAATGTGACCCACACCCAGATGCAAAGTACCTCACGGCATGGTTCATAGCAGGTCTAAGAAAGAAAATCCGCAAGGATATGAAAAAGATAAGTAGCTATGAAACATTCAGTGCTGCTTATGCGCGGCAGCCATTGACATCGAAGATGGCATGACAGATTCAGACACTAGCAGTGATGACGCCAGATCAAATACACGAGATAAGCACTCGAAAAAAGGTAAATCAAAGGACACTGCCGCAACATCCAATGAAGATCGCCTAGAGGCCATGACCTTGAAGCTGAAAGAAGATATGATGCAGGCCATGGATCAAAAATTGCACTTGTCTCAGCCGCCAACTCAAACATATCCACGACGAGAAAATGTCTGGTGCCCACACTGCTTAGCAAATCATATAGCAAATGAATGGCCAGTCCTAAGAGCAAGGATCACTGCACAAGCAAATCCACCGCCACGGTTTGTGGTGCCATATCTGTGTCGTCAGCGGCCATGATGAGAACAGTTGCATCTTCAACATGTGCAACAATCCGCCTCGACCACCACAATACCAAGCGGTGCCCATGCTAGTATACAGGCAACTGTCACTTACACAAGCACCCCCAGCTCCGAGGCTAAATCCTGTTCCCGTTCGGACACAAGTCCCACAACTACTCAGGAATCCGAATCCACGACTGTATCCAAGAGCACCAAATCCAGCTCCTCAGGTAGTTCCAATACATCAATTACAAGCCGAGGAAGTAGACTCTCTATTTGAGTATGAAGCAGAGTACCCAGTGTACTATGTAGAAGGTGCAGAGGGTCTCATATCAGTCCAGTATTTGTACCACTTAGCGATGGAGGGTCGACGATGCCTCGATCAAATGGATCGAGATGTAAACTCATGTGACATTGGGAAGAGACCAAGGGAGTATCTTAGACTTGGGATATGGGGTTTGATTTAGTGGAAAAATGAGGCAAAGGGTTATCGCACACAATTGAGCTCAGTGCGTACCCACCTAGCCCACATGGGAGATTCCTCCACACACACCATGCATGTGGGAGGATGCATTTATTGGGAGAGACCACCTCTCTTGGCTATAAAAGGAGTGGGCTATTCCTTGATGGGACATGCTCATTCTTTTGTAAAGCCACCTAGCTAGTACTTTGATTTCCCCCCATCCTTCCTTTCAAATAAAGCATGACTCTCTTCCCTTGACGTCTCCATCTCTACATTCCACCTCCCATCATGTACATGTTCCTCTTCCCCCTTTCCCTTCCCCCTTGTGCCATAGTCCCCCTCTTCATTCCCACCCCTCTTAATCCCTTTTCCTCACCCATGTTAATGCTTCTCCCCTCACATTCCCTTTTCCTCTATGGGCCTTGAGCATCGCCATGCTTAGCATCAAGCCTCATGCCTCGATTTCTTTTCTAGTTAATAGTGGCCAAATCTTTTCAAAGCATCAGGGTTTGGGGAGATTTGGTCATGGTGCCAAATCTTGCTAGCTTCTTTCAAACCACTAGGGTTTGGGAATATTTTGCCGTGCTGCAAATGTTGCTAGCTTCTTTCAAATCACTAGGAAGATTTGGCCACATGGCCAAATCTTCAAACGTTAGATTTAAAAATTGAAATTCAAAAATTGAAAATCCAGATTTTAAATTTTAAAATTTAAAACTCAAAATTCTAATTCCAAGTTTCAAGTTTCAAGTTTCAAGTTTCAAATTTTGAAATTCAAATCTAGAGATCCTACTTTTAAAAAAATCCTACATGTTTTTCATGATTCACGCTGTTACACTTTAAAATGATACTATTACTTTAAAGCAAACCTAAAAATCTAAAACTATTAAAAAACCAAAACTTTAAAAGGAAAAGCTAAACAAACCTTTTAAACCAAGCATAAAAAGTAAAACTATGAGAAGGAATTGAATTCATCTTCAAGGGAGATCAAGTGCTAGGCCCACCTTGTTCTCTCCCTTCCTAGATCTCAAATGTGTAACTAGGGTGGTTTGAGAGTCTTAGAACAATGTCTTAGATGGGGTAGTTCTTGGAAAACACTCCTCCACCCTTTGTTAGCTAATTGCAAGCAAAAAAGTTCAAAACTATGTCGAAATGAGAGATCTCGAGAGGCTCCCCATCCCAGATTTTTCCTAACAGTGTGCACTTAACTATGTAGGTTTTAAACTTCCATCACCAATTAAACACTCCATAGGTTCCAACACTCAATTGTCGGATTAGAAAAAGATTTTTTTTTTTAAAGCTCTATAGCATGCCTTTTGGGGGATTCCTCCTTCCCTCCTCCCTTTTCAGTGTTTTTCTCCTTCCCCTCCCCCCAAACTGCCTTCAATACTGCCTACTCCGTGTTCATCTTCCCCTCTTCCAATGCATCCTAGACCCTTTTGCCCCTCCCTGGTCTTGTTGGCCCTTTCACTACTCCCCTCACACCTGCTCCGCTCGTGCTCTTTGCTAGGGATCTTCTGCTCTACTCTACTCTGTTTGTGCCGCTTCCTTGCTCTTGAGACACCCCAAACCGTTTCACTCCTCTCCCCTTTGTTTCTAAACCAGTTCTCTGCTCCTAGGATAAGTCTCCTGCATTTGCACCAGTTCCCTGTTTTTGAGATGCCCCGAACCCTTTCGCTCCTCTCCACTCCATTTAAAGAGCAGGTCTTCTCTCGGGCTCTTCCCCCCTTTGCTCCTAGGACACAATCTGGCTGTCTTCCTCAGCCTCTATGATCAAAGCTTCAACAAAATATTGCGTGTACATGTGGCTCTCTTCCTCGGCCTCTGCGATCAAAGCTTCAGCAAAATACTAAAAATACTACATGTACTCCTCTTCCTTCGGCTCCTCTTTTGTCTGCCAGTAAGAAAGACAACTCTTGCCCTCTGTCTATCCCCTTCTCTTCGTTCCTCCATCTACCCTCCTCTCCCTGCACCTCCGTCTACCCTCCTCTCAATTCACCTCAGTCAACTACTGCATGCAACAAGAGAACTAGTTTTTTGAGGAAACAAATAGATTTGCTTGCCTGCTTGAAATCCAAAGAGCACAAGTTCGTGAACGAAAATGGCTACTCAATCATCCAAGTAAGAAAACGAAAGAATTTGAAAGTGTACCTGATTCTTGCATGTTCTCCATCCTTTCCATTTCAAAACACCACGATTTGAAAGCAAGAGTCTTGTAAAGTATGAAATGTGATTGAAAATAACCACTGTACTATGTGATTTAAAAGTAGGAATCCTGAAGAATGCTTTGATTGATTTATAGGGGTGCCTCAATGTAACCCTTGTAGTGGCCATAGAAGTTAGGGATCCATGGTATGGTGGTATCTACAAGTTTCTCCTTTCCTCTGAAAAGTACTAGCTATGAGAGAAAGAAGATCTGTAGAGATAGTAGGTGCTACACTCTCTCTGATGGGGTGTTGTACTGTCAAGGCATGGATGGGGTACTAAGACGGGCCATTGACATAGGTGAAGTACCTAAGGTATTGAAGCATTATCATGAGGGATTTTGTGGAGGCCACTATGATGGTGACTATATAGCTAAGAAGATTTTACATGCTAGGTACTATTGGCTGACCTTGTTCAAGGATGTCACTATGTATTGCAAAACTTGTGAACCCTTGTAGTGGCCATAGAAGTTGGGGATCCATGGTATGGTGGTATCTACAGGTTTTTGACCGCTTTCTCCTTTCCTCTAGAAAGTACTAGCTATGAGAGAAAGAAGATTCGTAGAGTAGATGCTACACTCTCTTTGATGGGTTGTTGTACCCTCAAGGCATGGATAGGGTACTAAGATGGGCCATTGATGCAGATGAAGGACGTAAGGTATTGAAGCATTATCATGATGGATTTTGTGGAGGCCACTATGCCAGTGACTATACAGCTAAGAAGATTTTACATGCTGGGTACTATTGGTCGACCTTGTTCAAGGATGTCTTTATGTATTGCAAAACTTGTGAACCATGCCAATTCTTTGGTAGGAAGGATTTGCATCCTAGGCAACATCATCCAGTGATGTCCATCCATCTGTTCCACAAGTGGGGAATAGATTTTGTCGGACCCCTCGGACCCCTACCCATGACTACCCACAAAAAGAAGTATCTTTTGGTAGCCACTCAGTATGTCACTAAGTGGGTTGAAGCTATCGCCCTCCCCGCTGCAAATGGTAAGGCAATTTCAAATTTCATATTTAAACGTATCTAAACAAGGTTTGGGACACCCATGGAAATAGTATCTGACTATGGGAGTCCATTCTTAAATGAAGCAGTGGAGTTGCTCATAAATCGCATGGGTATTGATCATCCCGCTTCTAGCATCTATTATCTAGCATCCATGGGACAAACGGAGTGGACCCAACAGCCTCCTTTGTAAATTCATGGGGAAAATGGCCAGAGGGAACAGGAGCCAATGGGATCAGAAGGTCACTGAAGTCGTGTGGGGTTACAACATCACCCATAAAATGTCTACAGATCACACTCCTTTTGAGTTGGTGTATGGTACTGAGGTAGTTTTACCACTAGAGATAGAGATTTTGGCCTTGAGATTGGCACAAGAATAGAGGATGATAGAAGATGAACATGTAGAGGCCAAGTTGGTACAACTTGAGAAATTAGATGAAACCCGATGCCTTGCACTACATCAAACAGAGATCCAAAAGAATCAACAAAAGGTTTGCTTGGATGCTACGATTCACAAAGGATGGGAAAGACACTTTGCTAAGGGGGATGTTGTGCTATGCTTTGATAATAGATTGGACCACCAAATGGATAAAAATTTCCTTCCACTGTGGATCGGTCCATACAAAGTCATCAAGGAACATAGCAATGGGTCTGTACAAGTTCAGGAGCTGCATGAGCCATATGGCAAGAAGGTGATCAACAAGCATTATGTCAAGCCCTTATTTGTGCGTGATGGTCCTAGGAATGGAAATGCTGTGGTAGATAGTCCAAGAATGCAAGTTAAATAATGGGGAAAGTAGGATGAGGTGGCAAGACTCCTTGTGCCAACCCTCCACTTGTCCTCCTAGATGTTTGAACGTATCATAAAATTGGGAAGAGACCAAGGGACTATCTTGGACTTGGGATATGGGGTTTGATTTATGTGGAAAAATGAGGCAAAGGGTTGTTGCACACAATTGAGAGTGTGTACCCACCTACCCCACATGGGAGATTCCTCCACACACACCATGCATGTGGGAGGATGCATGTATTGGGAGAGACCCCCTCTCTTGGCTATAAAAGGAGTGGGCTATTCCTTGATGGGACATGCTCATTCTTGTAAAGCCACCTAGCTAGTACTTTGATTTTCTTTTAAATAAAGCATGAATCTCTTCCCTTGATGTCTCCATCTCTACATTCCACCTCCCATCATGTGCATGCTCCTCTTCCCCCTCTCCCTTCCCTTTTGTGCCATAATCCCCCTCTTCATTCCCACGCCTCTCAATCCCTTTTCCCCACCCATGTTAATGCTTCTCCCTCACGTTCCCTTTTCCTCTATGGCCCTCGAGCGCTCGGGGGGGTCACTCATCATATGTAACTCTGTCACGTGAGTTCAACATAAGGATATTTTTTATTTCTAAAATTTACAGAAATAAATATACCTAAGGGACTATTTAAAATAGTTTTGGGAAAAATTTACAGATTTGTATAGAAAAGGGGTACATTTTATTAATGAAAAATTTACAGATAAGGGATTTTAGAAATAGGCCTTGAACGCACGTGGTATAGAGCGTTTATACATAGTGACCCCCCCGAGCTCGAGCGTCGCCATGCCTAGCATCAAGCCTCATGCCTTGATTTCTTTTCTAGTTAATACCACACGGCCAAATCTCCCTAGACCCTCATGATTAGAAAAAAGCTAGCAAGATTTAGATTTGGCCGCATGTCCAAATCTCCCTAGACCCTCATGATTAGAAGGAAGCTAGAAAGATTTGGCCACATGGCCAAATCTCCATAGACCTTGGTGATTTGAAAGAAGCTATAAATATTTGGCATCACAGCAAAATCTCCCTAAACCTTACTGCTTTGAAAAGATTTGGCCACACGGTCGAGTATCCCTAGACCCTCGTGATTAGAAAGAAGCTATCTCCCCAAACTCTGCATTCGTGTTTTCCATATGTTATCTTGCTATATTCTCCATATGATGCATTAATTTTGTTCCAAAGAACTTTTAATATTACTTCGAAATTTCTTCTATCTCATTGCCATAATTCAAGCATTCATATGTATTCTTGAATATGTTTAATTTTCTATATTTCATGAAAAGATTTGTTTGGATGTTGTAATTGTATGGAGTATGATACACATCCAAATTTATTTATGAGTTCATAAATGTTAAAAAGTGTGTTAAGTCTTGATCACGATGAATGAATTAGTGTAAATTGTTGTTTCTATCCTTATTCACTTCATATGAATGCTAAAATATGTTTTGGCCATTTAACAAAATCTTTTCTTAGTGGGAACACTCAAGAAATGCTAGATAATGTTGGACTCCACTCTATCTATTACGCAAAGGTTTTTGGCATTGTAAGGATATGCAGTTTTGGGGATTAAAATAACTTGAAAGGGTATAGATTCAACAACTTTAGGGGGTATACTAAGCATATGAACATGAATGTTTTCCTTTTTAGTAATCCAATTTTGTTTTGAAAAAGAAAAACATGAACGCTTTCACACAAACAAATTGCATTGAGAGCACACAACCTAAAGTTTGACAATTTGGTTTTCCATCTCAATCTTTAGTTTGTTTCTACTTATGAATTTCATTTCCTTGTTTATCATTAGCATGCAAGTTCCAAGCTAAACATGGTTGATTGAAAATGTTTAGGATGCAATGTGTGGAGTTAATGTTCCATTGACAAATGTGGATGCAAGCTTAGAAGGTAAAGGAGAAGATGCAATGTCATTGTATGAAGCCAAGGTGTAGGAAGAAATATTAGAGGGTAAAGGAGAAGACATAATGTCACCCTCAGAAATAATGTCAAAAGAGGTGATAACAAAAATCAGACTAGCAGTGATAATAGATTTGAAAGGGTTATTGCTCGAGCGTTGTTTTTCAAAGTCAAACAAACAATGAGCTTGCACAGTGGGAAGCATTGGCTTGTTGTCTGTCCTAGGTGTTTAGAGTTTCTACAATGGTTGCTAGATCACTGCCATGTTGGTATTTGGTCCACTAAAGGAGAAAAGGGCATGGTGCAATGCATGCTAGACACTTTGGAGCATCATGTTAACAAAAAGTTACATTTCTTCATGGTTTTGGGTGCAATGGCATGTCACAAGCATACAAAGTGTAGAATCATTCGACCAGATAGGATGAATGTGGAAGTATAGTTTAAACCATTAATGAGATTGGGTGTTGTTTTAAAGAGGAATGCAAACCAGCAAGAACAGTGTTCATTAATTTTTTGCCTTACACGGGTTGTGTTAATCTAGCAGAAAATTGCATTTTCCCTACAAAATTTGATATAGATTGTGGTGATTCTATTTTGCTTCATGAGTTATTGCCATACCTATAGATGCTAGACGATGCAATAGATGTGCGCACTGCCATCTCTTCTAACAGATTTGGTCAAGCTCTGATTATTGAAGGGCATGATATGCTCTATTATATTCAACCAGTGATCCTTGAATTCAAAGCAAAAAACAAAGAAGTGCTCAAAAGGATGAATGTTGAATCTCATATGTCTACTCATAGTTCAAAAAAAGACATAGAGAAAGGTATTGCTTCACCTATAACCAAAACTAGAGTGAGAGGGACTTCTCCTACTACAAGAAGTATGGTGCATGCTCAACATGTTACATTGAATGAAGAGGAAGAATGCATGCTAGGAAAAATTGCCAAAATGGATCCATTGAAAGATAGTGAGGCAAAAAACTTTGCTATAGCTCTTGGAGCAAGGAAAGGGGAATCACTACCAATGCTGCAAGGGCATTCTTAGCCAACTTGATTCAATTTTATTGCATAGACAACCCTTAGTGAGTCTGAGTGATCTTGTTAATTAGACTTGCAAAACAAATGCACAACTAAAACATTTGTACCTACATTCTGATTTATATTTGGACACTAAGTTTGGTTAGATTCGATTTGCAAAACATTATGTTTCAATTTGTTTCGTGAAAGAATTAATAGACATTGAGTTAGTACCTTGTGCAAAAAATGCTCTATGCTCTGTGATGTGAGTTTGTATTCCTCCACTAAAAGAATGATTCTTTGATTTTAAACATATGATAGGTGTTGCAAATTGTCTTGAAAAGTTGAAGAGCTATCTTATTACAAATTTTGATCCTACATCGAATGGTTTATGGAAACATGAATTGCCCATACCCATTGATTACGTGTTTGAAATGAATGGCATCCATTATGAAGTAAAGAAATCAACAATACTTGGGGCAGGATATGGTCTTTTTGTGCATACGAGCTCGGGGGGGTCACTATGTATAAACCTTCTATATCACGTGCGTTCAAGGCCTATTTTTAAAATCCCTTATCTGTAATTTTTTCATTAATAAAATGTACCCCTTTTCTATACAAATTTGTAAATTTTTTCCAAAACTATTTTAAATAATCCCTTATGTATATTTATTTATGTAAATTGTAGAAATAAAAAATATCCTTCTGTTGAACTCACGTGATAGGGTTACATATGATGAGTGACCCCCCCGAGCATACGAGCATCAAGAAGAAACAAGATTTGATGGTATATAATGGTCCAAAGTATGATTATGATACTTGGAGATCTCTCCTCAAGTTTTTCCCAAGGATGAAGACTTATGGAATGTTTGAAGATCCATTCATTGAGCCATTGACAGATGTGAAATGTATTGTGGGAGATATTGTATGAAAACATTGCTGGATATATAAATAGCTCAATGTATTATAAAGAAAGAACAAATGTAATATTTGTATACATCCCTAAGCTACCACCTTGGGCTCAAAAGACACAAGGAGATATGAGTGCCCGTGGCTACATTACTGTGCAATCCATAAAGGATATCTCCTTCAGAGATGAGCTACTTTGTGAGTATGAATACTAGTATGGAATTGTTAATGATTGTGTTAAATGATGTGTTGCGAAATTTAGTTGCAAAATTGGCTGTGTCAATGGTTTTAATTATATTTAGCACAAGAAAGCAATTAAAAAAAAGGTTTTTATCAAGACCATGTCTCTGAGTTTCATGAGCTCTATTGTGATGGAGAGTTTCACGAGCTCTATTGTGATGGAACGCTGTTTTTGAACACCACATTTATATGATGGATGTCAAAGCTCTACAACAATCCTATTGCATATGTCAATACTACAATTTACCAACATAGAAACATATACATTTGGCATTAATTTGATACATCTAATATGCCAAATAAAAACTGACAATTGTTGCAAGTTTATTTTTATTTTTGGACACCACATTTATATGAGGTATGTCAAAGCTCTATAACAATCCTATTGCATATATCAATACTACAATTTAATTTACTCCAATGAATTTTCCTAATGCAACATCTATAAATTGGCTTTTGTTTGTGGTTTCGATGCATATAAAACAACAAATATCTTTCTTTCACTAGCAAATCAACAAATGTTTTGTCCATGGGGCCATGTTCACATCTATTAAGGCCTTTTGCTATAGCAACATATGGAAGCTTGTTGCTTGGTTCTAGGTATTGGGAAAGTATTGTGCATGGTCTAGTCTCTCCCAACATAATTGAAACTTGGGTCCTCAATGGAGCTAATGTTTCAATAAAAAACATCAAAATTTACTTTTGAAGTGAGTATATTTTATTTTGTGGGAATTGGGATTTTCCCAAATTCTGTAATATAGTGTTATGACATGTTGTCATCCTCCTTTAGTTGTTTCAAGGTGGGGCCTTCTTCATATATCTATTGCATTAGGGTGGATCCCTCTGTTGAAGGGCATGACACACCTTCTTCATCTACCTATTTAGATATTTGCAAGGATTTTGAGGCTTCAGTGGTTATCTCATGTCTTGGATAAATTGTATTAACACTCTTGCTTGCCTTGAGCATCTACTCACATTCCCCTTGGCACTTAAGTACCAATTTTTGCACCTTGATGAGACATTGTCTCCCCACCCATGGGTTGGGATACTCACTGCTGTGACCCTTAGGTGTTGTGGCTTGGCCATGGGATGAGGCAATTATTGTTCCCTCATTTGCCTCATGCAGGTGCTAGGACGTGATTCATCCAACCCATCTTGGATAATGACCTTATTATGTCCCTTTCCAATCTTTGTTGCAACCCTAGTGCTTACTTGTGCTCATTCAATTGCCTCCCTAGCTTGTGATGTGCTAGCTTTATCCCTTTTGGCTTGTTTGTGAAGCTCTTTATTAAGAGATTTACCCTACAATCTCGTGATTACATTCAATGATATTGATGACACTTTGCCTCTCTCAATGCTTAACAAGTTAAGGCTTGTGGACTTAAATGGCCTCCTCCTCAAGAAATCCTTAAAAAGATGGTGCACACCACACCCAGTGCATAATGGTGGTGGTGTATTAGAAGATGGTGCACATGTGATCAACTGATTAGTTTGGCCTTATATGGATACTAATTTGTTGGGTGTGGCCCTTGACACATATGGCATTGAATGGGTTGTGTCTTAGTCAAGTTGTTCCTATCTCCCATTGTTTGAGAAATTGGTGCCGTTTGGGAGACCGAAACTTAAGGACTTAGCCTTGGAACTAAGAACAAGAACCAATTATTCCTAATGTTCCCAATCAACAAGAGTTGTAGGCATTTAAAGGCTGGCATGAGAGAGCTAGAAAAGTTATGTACTGGTTGTCTATTAGTATTTTAGATTCTATGATTGTGCATATTCAAGATGCAAGCACGCCGAAGGAGGCATGGGATACTTTGACAAAAATGTATAGCACAAATATGCAAGCCAGGAAAATGCTACTCATGCAGGAGTTGCATAATGTGTAGAGAGAAAATATGAGCATCAATGCTTACCACATGAAGGTGAAGAAGATTGTAGATGCACTTGCTTCTATTGGGTCGCCAGTGGAAGATGATGATTTAGTTTCTATGACCTTGAATGGTCTAGGAAAGGATTATGCACAATTCCGGACATCCATTGCCGTCCGTGAGAATTTTCCTGATTTTGAGGAGTTGATTGCTCTTCTAATTTCTAAAGAGCAGAGAAATGGTGGTGCATCTTCTTCAGGAGGAACTTCAAAAGAAGTTATCTTCTACTCAAATGCTGGAAGAGGTAGAGGCAGACATAGAGCAGGCCAACTTGGAGGCCATAGTAGAAATCAGAATTTGTAGCAAATTCAAGAAAACCAGTCCTATGGAGGAGGACGTGATAATTTTAGAGGCAGGGGGAGCCAAAGAGGTCGTGGTGTCATGGAAAAAAAAAAAAAGAGGTCGTGGTGGATGGCAGAGAGGCCAAAATGCAAACAGCAATGTTGAATGCTACTACTGTGGTAAAATGGGTCATATGGTTAAAGATTGCTATAAAAAGCAGAAAGACATCATGACTAGAAAAGTGCAGCAAGGCAATTATGCATCGTCTAGTAGATAGGGTGATGATAGAAATGAGCATTTGTTTATGGTGCATCACATGACCAATTCTGTGACAAGTGCAGAAGAAAACAATGATGTGTGGTATGTTGACTCAGGTGCATACTTTGAGAGTAAAACTGTGGACAAAGCTTGATGCATTTATAAAGTTGCTTAGACAAGGTCAAACAGATGAGCTTTATTATGACAGATTCAGGACACCATTGGGAGAATTCATATCATTGATGGTAGAAGCATGGGGGGAGCCACATATTACACATTACATGGTAATCCTCCTTAGGTTGAAATTTTGTGCTTTAAACTTGAGTCAGTTTATTTTTCTAATACAATGTTTTTCTTTACAGCATATTCTTTATGCACATGCACCATGGTTTGTGGAGCAATGGGGCCCTCGATCCATTTGGAATACTCAAGGAATGGAGAAATCACACTACAGAGCAAAGGTAGCATACTTCAAGAATACAAGGCATGGGGGTGGTATCGCAAGAAGCAATGCACTACACGAAATGTTCGATTGGTTTTATAGATGTCTAGAGGCCAGGACTCTCAAGCGCAATAAGGTAGAGGTCTCAAGTCTCGCAAAAGCGGTTCAACATGTCAAGAAGACAAGGAGATGTGCTGCTTGGAAGTCCTCAAGAGGGAGCCAAGGGGTTGCACTTTGGTTGCAACGTAGAGTCAGACAGCAGAGGCGTTGGTTCCTAAGAGAGCCATTTGATGAATAAAGTTAACACTATTTTGAGTCAATTATAGATTCCAAAATTCACAAATTTGTTTGGAAATTGCATAATTACATGTGCAACATGGCAGGGCGGAGGGGTGAGTGGGTTGGGAGGGAGGGTGGTAAAGATTAAGTATTGCAGAACTAGTGACAAAAGACTAGGGGGGAGGTGGTGCACTCAAAAAACACTAATTTAAAAGAAAAACCCTAAAGTGCTTTAAAAAAGACTATATAAAGCACTTCAAAACCCTAAAATCCCTCATTTCTATGGCATGAGTTAAACAAACTACTAGATGTAAAGAACAAGGGAGAGAGATAGGAGACTCAAGTTCAGCTTTCTTCACAACACACAAAAGAGAGAGGACACAAGGTTGGAGGGTGAAGCCTTTCTTCACTTTTGCACACAACAACCATACAATAGAAGAGGGAAATACCCTATATGTCAAACCCTAGAATACGTGGTTCATATGTGAACCCAAACCAAAAACATACGTGGTAGTCTAACTACACCACGAGTACAACTAACATAGACGGTGACATAAATGATAGTCATCCAGGAGATGTATCGTGGGTAGAGCTTGATATCTCAACACTCCCCCTCAAGCTCAAATCCATCTCACGTACACCAAGCAAGCTCCTAAATCTACAAAGCTTCTCGGTACCCAATGCCTTCGTAAAAATATCAGCCACCTGCTCCTCAGTGCTGACATAGACAAGATCAATCTCACCAGCTAGAACCTTCTCTCTCACAAAGTGATAATGCACCTCAATGTGCTTCGTTCTAGCATGATAAACTGGGTTATTAGCAAGCATGATGCTGCTAATGTTGTCACAATGAATGACAACTGCTGCATGAATTGACTGTCCCATATCTGCAAGTAGCTTCCGTAACCAAGCTACCTCACATGCAGCCATTGCTGCACCCCTGTACTCAGCCTCTGTGCTCGACAAGGCAACTGTTGGCTGCTTCTTGCTGCTCCAACTGATGGCACCACTCCCAAGGGAAAACATAAAACCACTAGTAGATCTCCTGTCTGAGACACTACCAGCCCAGTCAGCATCTGTGTATCCATGTACCTGTAATGCACACCCAGCTTCATAAAACAGTACATAATGTAATGTGGACTTCACATACCGCAGTATGCGCCTAGCCGCATCCAAATGTGGCTTCCTCAGTGCCTGCATAAACTGACTCACTAGCCCCACAGCATAGCTCAAATCTGGTCTGGTTATAGTCATGTAAATCAAGCTACCTACTATGCGCCTGTACATAGTAATATCTTCAAGAAGCTCACCTGTCTCTGCGTTAAGCTTCACATTTTGCTCCAATGGAACAGAGATAGGCTTACAGCCTGTCATCCCATATTTGGACAGCATGTCCAAACCGTATTGCCTTTGCAACAGCCATATCCCACTCGGGGATCTAATAACCTCAATGCCCAAGAAGTAACGCAGCTCTCCCAAATCCTTCATCTCAAATTTCTGCTTCAACAGCAGCTTCACTTCATTAATGTCTGCATCACTATCACCTGTAATAATCAAGTCATCAACATAGATGACTACAAGCACAATCCCTCTGTTTGTCCTTTTCACATAAAGTGAAAAATCTGAATTGGAAATCTGAAATCCAATAGTGACAAGATATTGCCCTATCTTGTCTGACCATGCCCTCGGTGCTTGTTTTAAGCCATACAAGGCTTTGCGCAACCTGCATACAAAATCGGGGTGTGAATTATCCTCATAACCTTCTGGCTGCATCATATAAACCTCTTCCTGCAAATCACCATGCAAGAAGGCATTTTTCACATCCATCTGATGCAAAGACCATCCTTTTGCAGCAGCCATAGCAATTACTGCTCTCACGGTTGCCATCTTTGCAACTGGGCTGAAAGTTTCCTCATAGTCAATTCCATATGTCTGCGCAAAACCTTTGGCAACCAATCTTGCCTTGTACCTGCTAACAGACCCATCAGCATTGTGCTTTACTTTGTAAACCCACTTGCAGCCAATAGCCTTCTTATCATGAGGCAAAGGCATCAAATCCCAAGTGTGGTTTGCATCCAAGGCAGCCATCTCTTCATCCATAGCTGCTTCCCAATTTTTATGCCCTGCTGCATCCTCAAAACATGTGGGCTCTGGCTCCTCTAGAACCTTGACCATATAAGCATAGTGATGTGCTGTATACCCATCATATCTCAGCCTGTCAACTGGATACTTAATACGAGTGGACCTCCGTACAACTGGATCAGTTGCAGGAGTCTTTAAATCATGCCTGCTTTTCCTTGCACCAGGTGTAACAACAGAAGGAATCCCAAGTTCCTCATCAAGGCTCATTTCAGAGCCGCTTGACTCTCCATCAACATGAGAGCTACCAGCAGACACATCAAACACTGGAGCATGGTCTACTTTTTCTTTTCCCTTATGTGATACCTGCACAACACTATCAGGGCTGCCATGTGACGATTCACTAGATCTCAATCTCCCTGTCCATGCATTAGATCCACTAGTAGAGGACTCTCTGGGTCCACTCAAGGCTTGAGATTGCTGCTCTGCATTTATTGCAGCATTCCCATTTCCTGCATCTGCATCTCCTACCATAACAGTTGGTGCATACCAGCTACTCATTTCATCAAAAACAACATCTCTGCTCACTTGCATTTTGCGGGTGGAAGGGTTATAATAGCGATACCCTTTCTGGTGCAGAGCATATCCAATAAAGATGCATTTTTCTGCCTTTGGATCCAGCTTTGTTCTCTTCTCATCAGGAACATGAACATAAGCTATGCAACCAAATACCTTCAAGTGAGAAATATCTGGTTTTTGTCCTGTATACATTTCTTCAGGCGTCATGCCATGGACAGCTGCAGTGGGGGTTCTGTTCATAATATAAACAGCAGTTGCTACTGCTTCAGCCCAAAAATAATCAGGCATGTTTTTCTCATTTAGGATCGCCCGTCCTACTTCTGCAATATGCCTGTTCTTCCTTTCTGCAACCCCATTCTGCTGAGGGGTAGACCTGCATGAGTACTTCCTTTGAATTCCCTGTTCTTTCAGATATTCACAAAATTCTTCTGAAAAGTACTCTCCCACTCCATCAGATCTTAGCACTTTAATATGCACACCTTTCTCTTTTTCAACCATGGCCTTAAAAGCCTTGAAATGGCTGAACACTTCACTTTTGTGCTTCATAAAATAAATCCACACCTTCTTAGTGTAGTCATCAATAAACGTCACATAATAATGGCATCCACCAATAGAAGCAACTTTGGTTGTCCAAACATCTGAATGGATCACTTCCAAAGGTCTCCTACTCACCTTAGCATTTTTGGGAAATGCATGTCTGGCCTGCTTACCCATTTGGCATGCTTCACATACCTTTTGCATTCCCTCAACTCTGAATTTAGGCAAACCTGCAACAATGTTTTTCGTTTGCATAGATTTCAGCCTTTGTATATTCACGTGCCCAATGCGCTTGTGCCATATCTCAATATCTGCAATGACACCTCTCCCATGTGCAAACATAGCAGCTTTCACCTCAGGCATATCAACATCCAAGGTGAACATTCTGCCATTTTTGTTGCCTTTCGCAACCAAGCGGCATTTATTTTTCAAGTCCTCAACAAAGCATCCATCAGGATTAAATCTAACCTGCAGACCTTGCTCAACCATCTGACCAACTGAAACCAGGTTCTTAGTGATTTTTGGGACATGAAGTACATCTGCCAAGTACTTCGTTTTGCCATCCTGCATAGCCAATGGCACTTTACCAACCTGCGTAATTGGGTGCGTAGTATCATCACCTGTTTCAACATAACCTGGCTTATCCAAATTTCTAACATCATGAAACCACTCACCATGACTGGTCATGTGGTTAGAGGCACCTGAATCAACATACCAAACATCATTGCAAGCTGCAGCATCTCCTGACATGGAGTTAACCATATGCTGCATCACAAAAAGGTGCTCATTTCTGTCGTCACCATGCCCACTTGATGATGCATAGTTGCTTTGCTGCAACTTCCCACTTTTGATGTCATTCTACTTTTTATAGCATGTATTCTCCTTGTGTCCAGGCTTTCCACAATAATAGCATTCTGTGCTGCTATTTACTTGCTGGTTCCTTTGCCATGAACCACGGCCTCTTTGGCTCCCCTTGCCTCTAGAACTACCACGTCCTCCTCCATAGGACTGGTTTTCCTGTTGTTGCTGTTGGTTCTGATTTCCTGCATGGCCACCAAAACGGCCTCTTCCTCTACCTCTGCCTCTACCTGTATTCGAGTAGAAAGCAGTCTCTTGAGAAGTTGAAGTGGCTGAACCACCATTCCTTTGCTCTTCACTCAGCAAGAGAGCAATAAGTTCCTGGAAATCAGGAAATGTTTCACGGACTCCAATGGATGTCCGAAACTGTGCATAATCTTTCCCAAGACCATTCAAGGTCACGGACACTAAGTCCTCATCATCAACAGGTGCTCCAATGGAGGCAAGAGAATCTGCAAGGCCTTTCACCTTCAAGGAATACTCATTTATATTCAGATTTTTCCTTTGTACATTGTTCAACTCCTGCTTTAGCTGCATCTTTTGTGCTTTGGTATTTGTGCTATACAGCTTCACCAATGTATCCCATGCCTCCTTAGGCGTCTCTAGATCCTGTATATGCACAATCATAGAATCTGAAATGCTAACAGACAGCCAATACAGGCATTTTCTGGCTTTTTCATGCCATTCTTTAAAGGCCTTCAATTCAGCAGGAGTGGGAGCAGCACCCAAAACTGGTTCTGCAGTTTCACCACTGATGTATTCCCAAACTCCCTTTCCCATAAGGAAGTTTGTCATCCTGAACTTCCATATTTGGAAGTTGTTCTTGTCAAGCTTCTCACTGACAATGGTAGACAGATTCTCAGACATTTTACAAATCACGAATTGCAGCAGCAACCTGTAAACACAACAAATGCCTCACAAGGGCAAATAGCAAAACTTCTGCAAAAAGCCTCACAGGGGCAGATCTGCAACACTGACGAAAGTGGTATTTCACCACACAGTCACTTCCTAGTGACGATTTTGCATCAACAGGCAACAGGCATGAATCTGCAACTCCCAATATCTCTGCACACAGGCATACGATGCAGTTTCTGTGGCACCTTTCCACCGACTAGCCGCGCGGTGGTCGCACAGCAAAAAACAGGGCCTTTTTCTGAGTGCCTGCGAAGAACTTCCGCCTTCAAAACGGGCCCCGAAACGGCCTCAAATCAAAAAAATAAAGTCACCGAGGGCTCTCGCCACACCGCGAAGGGCCTCTCAATCTGAAACAGTGCACTCTTGCACTTTTGGCTGTGCTACCTGCAGAGATTTGCTCCCAAACTCGAAATAGGAAAGCAACACTGGTCCTCTTACCAGGACACCACAAACTTGGCTTGCTTTCTTGAGCTCCTTACCACGAACAAGGCTCTAATACCATGTAAAGAACAAGGGAGAGAGATAGGAGACTCAAGTTCAGCTTTCTTCACAACACACAAAAGAGAGAGGACACAAGGTTGGAGGGTGAAGCCTTTCTTCACTTTTGCACACAACAACCATACAATAGAAGAGGGAAATACCCTATATGTCAAACCCTAGAATACATGGTTCATATGTGAACCCAAACCAAAAACATACGTGGTAGTCTAACTACACCACGAGTACAACTAACATAGACGGTGACATAAATGATAGTCATCCAGGAGATGTATCGTGGGTAGAGATTGATATCTCAATACTAGACCCACTGGATGCCTTTTAGGTGCTACCCGTTGTCCTTCTCACAATGCCATGGCCTCCAAACACACTGCAAGCCCCAGTGGCCAAGAGGGCAATGATCACCAAGGATCTGAAGGTGGTTCTCCTCATCAAGAGTCCAAGCAATGCGAGTCCCCACCATCCGACTCTCATGGGGGATCCCAGGGATCTCAGCACTATGAGGAATCCTCGGGGGGGTCACTCATCTTATGTAACCCTATCACGTGAGTTCAACAAAAGGATATTTTTAATTTCTAAAATTTAAATTACATAAGGGAATATTTAAAATGATATTAGAAAAAAATTACAGATTTGTATAGAAAAATGGTACATTTTATTAATGAAAAATCTACGGATAAGGGATTTTACAAACAAGCCTTGAACGCACGTGATATAGAGAGTTTATACATAGTGACCCCCCCGAGGAGGAATCCCAACACGATGAAGGATCCAAGCACGATGAGGGGTCCTCTCAGTCCTTCCACACAACTAATTGTGGAAGTAGAGAGGTCTCTTGAGAGGGGCAAAATAGTCCACTCAATCCTGATCAATTGCCCCTCCCTCCTCCGTGGGGTCCTGGCGTGGAGCATCTAGACCAACAAGGGGAGCAAGAAAGGCAAAGAGAGGAGATGGAGAGATTACAGGGGCCACAACAAGAGGAAGTATTTGGTAGGCTCGCAGATATAATGAACCTTGGCCCCAATCCTCCAACCAAGTAGACCACACGAAAGAGCACCATCAACCCTCTGTGCCTCGAGATGATCAGATATGAGGAGCCTCTAGTACGAGCTGAGCAAGAGCCTCAGCCTACTGTCTCACAGCCTCGTGAAAAGGAAAAGAGACCAAGGACAAAGCAAACCCCTAGGCACGAGAGGCCACCTCGAATGACCCAGCAGACATAGGAAGAGGAATCTGAAGAGGTGGTTGCAAGGGAGGAGAGGCGAAAGAAATTCAAAGCAGACAAGCGGCCATGGAGCCATGTCCAAAGTCCAGTGCAAGGTCCCCCAAAGATTAAGAGGCACAAAAAATCAGGAGTGAAGGCACTTCAGGAGATCTACAAGTTCCAAACCACTGTGGACAATCTTATTCCCCATGCACCCTTCCAGCATGTTGTACGTGAAATAGCACAGCATTACAAGAGTAATGCGCATTTCACTTCAGGCGCTATGGGAGCAATTCAGGAGGCAACGGAGCAGATGACAGTAGGTCTTTTTGAAGACGCGAACTTATGTGCTATCCATGCCAAAAGAGTAACAGTGATGGACAAGGACCTTGAACTCGCCAAGCGCATCCACTCTGATCCCTCCCTTAGGCCCCAGATGTTGTTTAGGTTCATTTGGTGTAACCTGAATCATTTTGTAAATCTTTGCCCTTTGAGGCCAATGAATAAAAGACATTTTATGTTCTATTACTGTTCCCATGTTACTATACATGTTACGTGATGCTTTCCATCAGTTTATGCAAGTTTAGAGTGAATTTGAGTGGTCAAATGATGTTTTTTCACCACACAATAGAACTCGGGGGGGTCACTCATCGTATGTAACCCTATCACGTGAGTTCAACAAAAGGATATTTTTTATTTCTAAAATTTACAGAAATAAATATACATAAGGGACTATTTAAAATAGTTTTGGAAAAAAATTACAGATTTGTATAGAAAAGGGGTACATTTTATTAATGAAAAATTTACACAGGTAAGGGATTTTAGAAATATGCCTTGAACGCACGTGGTATAGAAGATTTATACATAGTGACCCCCCCGAGCAATAGAAGGCAAATGTGTTCGGCATCATGCGGGGAGCCCAAAAATGGCAAAACCTGCTATGGCGCATATGGGGCCTGTTTGACCAAGCTGCGCGATGAGATTCTTACTGGATTGCTCAAAAATGACCATTATAGCGCAAATATTTATCTGATCACATGCTATTGAACAGAATAGTGAATGAAAATATTAATGCCAACAACAATTAAAGTTACAAAATACAATGATAGTATAAAATAAATTTTGTAAAAGAACACAAAATGGGGCATTGTATAAAAAGTATAGTTGTATTCATATAAAATAAAATTTCTATACAATAAGGCTTCAAAGCCTTTCTCTCTTCTCTAAAACACTAAGAACATTGGGCTTTGAATTCCCAAATACACTTCTAGCTCTAAACCTAGTCGATAGAGAGTCATTGCTATTGTCATTGCTGGCTAGCGACATGGCTGCTGCCGTCAATGCCATACCTTGAAAATTGGTTCCAAAGGCATTGAGGGCAGCCATGCAGTTCACCAAAATGACCTTGTTAGCATTGCGATTGATGTCAACATGACCAATCACTCTTGACAAGGCCTTTCACTTCAGGAGGTCATTAATGCCATGTGGAGCAATTTTTTTGTGGATAACCACAAATCGCCCTTTTGCTTGGCCAAGGTAATGTGCCAGTGAATGATCTCGGTCGAAGCTACTACGAACAAGGTGTTGCCGAGATGAGAATAGGTCGACCTCAAATGCCTCATGCAACAATCCAACATTACATTAGAATTCCATTAAAGCAAAAGTATACCAAGAGAGAAGAAATTCAAAGCTCATAGTTTCTTACCACTATGGAGTCATCATGCTCTATCCTTCCTCTTTGTCAATGCGGATGGATCCAGAGGGCCTCCTGCTATCTGGAATGAGATAAGGAGGCTTCTTTTGGAACATCAGGTAGGTCAGAGTAGATTGATGTCTTTGCATCTTTGATTTGGGCCAGTGTTAAAGCAAGAACCTCTTCTATTGAATCATCTACTCCCAAAAACCCAGGTTCTTACATAGTCATGTCCATCTCATATCCACACAGGATACCAAGAGCTTCATCCTCCCGAAGACCAAACATAACCTCTATGTCATGGAGAAAGAGGTATTGTTCTCCATCGACAAGAAGGGGAGCAAGAAACCATATCATTATTGCAGAGTCAACAGAGGTGGTGCCCAAGGTGGATGGAATTTGAGAAGTAGAATGGGGTTTAGGAGGTCGCTGGAGCACTTCCAGGGACAATGCAGCATCCCGCTCCTTAGCTTCTTCATCTATGGGCTCTTCATTGTAGATGTTGGGCTCATCTACAGAAATAAGAGGATCGGAAAGGGCAGGGCTACAGGGCTTGACATCGAGGCCTCCTCTTCCATTTGTCCCTCCTCCTGGAGAACAAAAATAAAGGTCATTTCCTAGGATAGGAACCTATTTCCTATGTTTTCGATGACTCCACATGCTAAGAGGTCATCAGTGTCCACCTCCCTAAACCCTAGGGGTGTGAGCTGGGCTTGAAAGCGATCTAAATGCTTCACGAACCTGGGTTCTTAATTGAACAAGTACTTTAAATAATCAATTGGGACCCATCTTTTTGTAGACTCATCAAGTTGATATGCAAAACTCGTGATGTAGTCTTGCATGTACTTGATGAGGTCTTCAAAATCACCTCAGGCTCCCAAGTAGGTGCCTAGGACATCTATGCTCTTATCAAAGACTGGAAATAACTCCTCCTCTCTATCAATTAATGGAGTACAGGAGATGAAATCGTGGAAGGCAGACCTAGCAGAATCCATGGTAGTTTGGTAGCTAGGAGAACTATGGCTATGATAGTGAGACTTTGAAACTAAAGTAACTTTATAACCTATATATACCCAAATGTTCTAAATATAAAAAATAAAAAGAACTATAAAATTTTTGGGAAAAACTTGACATTGACATGAAACAAAACCATTCAAAACATCAAAATTAATTGCACCACTATTAATTGGAAAATGTCAAAATCCACAATTGTTCCACCCCACATTTTCTAGACAATCTTCAATATTGTAGGAGGGATAAAAGTGGCACTATGCATGAGCTTCTCTGCACGCTTTCCTACCTTTTCACATGGGGGATTCACTAGTACTAATAAGGAGATGTCACATCCGTGCAATAAATATATGAAAATTCCCCTTATCTACCTCCTATTTACGGGACCTTACCTTATAAAATGTACCTTCCTTCCCTTATATAACCCCCCTCCCTTACACTCACGTGGTACCATACAATAAACCCTAGTGGACCCCCTGGGCCTTTTCACCATTTAAGGGACTCACACATGCCATCCTCTATGACCAATAGGTGTTCCCACACATCCCTGAGAGTCCACTGTGATGTAATAGTCACATTCTTAACATCTCCTAAATGAGAACCAATACATAACATCTCCTTTCTTAACAAAAAGGAGCACTCCTATTGGTACACCTCAAATACCTCACTAATCCCTTGAAATTAGGAAACACTAATTGGGGGCCCTTTGGAGACCCCAATTCTCCCCTAATATGGTGGCTTGAATAGCACAAACAGTGAGCTATATAGCATACCAGGTGTGCTATGACTATGTATACTCAAACTATGTGCTATATAGTTGCTACTGTGGTTTGAATAGCACAAATAATGAGCTATATAGCATGGAAAGTTCCACATCTCATTAGGGGAATTTTGGACTAAGAAAGGGCCTCTTTCATTAGGGGTGGATTAAGCTTTAGGCCAATGAGGAGGCTAGAGCAAGAATGGAGGTTTCCTTCCTCCTCCTCATTTGGTGGAGAGGAATGGTCCCCACTCCAAGTTACTATGATTACCAAAGGTAAAGGGATGAGGAGAAACCGCGGGCTTGTGAGGATCATTGGATCATATTTGATCCAATGGTTGTCATCTCTCAATCATATCCATTGGATTATGCACAATCTAATGGCTATGAATCACTCATAGCCTGGAGCATTTAGAAGCATTGGATCCTTTCTTGATTCAACAGTGTACACAAACTATCACGGTGGCAGATTGCACCCTCTTTATGCATGGCAGATGTGCAAGGGAGAATCTCATCCCTCATAATGAGGCAGCCGCTGATTATGCAAAGCCCTTGGATTGAAACTTGCATCTAATGGGCTAACAAGAGGTGCGATATGCATGCCCTTGGATGGGGGATTAGATCCAAGGATCCAGAAAAGGTGCTCTATGTGAGCCCTTGGATCTACTAAAGGATTGACTATGAGAATTCGCAGCCGCCTTTGCCTCCATGGTCTATGGTGTGCCCTTGGATTGACACTTGCATCTAATGGCTAACAAGTGGCACAAACAATGAGCTATATACCATGCAAAGCTCCACATCTTTGTCTATGTGCTACATAGCATATTTTGTAGGGTGTATAACACACACAATGTGCTATATAGGAGACCTAGTGTGCCACGACTATGTATACTATTAAAACTATGTGCTATATAGCTAATTTTGTGGCTTGAATAGCTCACTATTTGAGCTATATGGCATGAAAAGTTTCGCAGCTTTGTTTGTGTACTACATATCATATTCTTTGGGCTATATAGCACACACAATTTGCTATATCCCATGCTACCAGTCCTTCTAAGGTGCACCTTCTATGAAAAACTATAGCAACAACTAGGACTTTTCGAATCGAGATGATCGTGCATTGCTTCTGCTCTACGTTTAACCACTGGAGCCACGTTGGTCCTTTTGATTGATAACATCTTTGACATTGTGTGCCCAAGCTGTTTCTCCTTTGTTTCAGGGAACACCAACATAGCTAATGTCGTCCTCTTTGCAGCTAGTTGATCTAAGCTATGCACCCCTTTCACTTTCTGTAGGCCATTTCTCAGGTTAGAGAGTATCGCCTCTTGGGCATGCATCTCCCGATGTGTTGGTAGGGTTGGTACTCTACAAACTTTAGGGTGTAGGCTAAAGCTTGTAAAGACTCGAGACTGGTAATCACCTGAATGGCTTGATGTTGCTGCCTCGAATGCTCCCACCAATCGTGACACCACAACTCATGGTCTTCACTCCGATGGCAATGATCAAATGCGTGCATCTGCAACCGCTTCTTACTACTGCTCTGCAAGGAGTCTTCTTTCTTCTTGTTGTTTCTCCCTTCGCAGATGTTGCAAAAGTGTCTTTCATTGCTGATTCGATACCGTGCCAATGCTTTCCTCAACCCGCACTTTGTTCCTTATGCCTTGACCTCGCTTTTCAGCTTTCTTGTCTTATAGCCTCTGTCTGCTTCTCTTGGAAGCCATGGCAAGCTGCATGTTCCATTGATGCCATGGCCACGATCTCCAGAATAGACCTAGAGAACCTAACTGGTGAGGCAAGTAAAGAATAGAAGACAACTTACCTGAAAGAAGACAATGGCAAACGAAAGTCTACACAAGGTTATGTCAAGGTGTGTGCGGGTTGTAGGGTGTTTGCAGGACGGGGGCCGGTTAAATGCACTTAATCTTCTAAGATTTGATGGGCGAGAGGTGTAAAAATTTAAAATTTGCGGGAGTAGCAAAATTTAAGCTGCTGGTTTTCCCCCCTTTGACGATACATATCAGCAGACTTGGATATCCCAAACAAGTGCAATGTGGCCTAAAATGCCTTAAAACACAAATAGGCCAAAGGATGCACTATCGGGTTTGATGCTATGTATTATTAAATGCAATGACCTTCCGCATGGTTATGAGCCATATAGCAAGGAAGTGCATGGAAAAAGTAACAATTGAAAATTGTAAATAGTGTTGGATTTATTAAAATATCTTTTCACATGCACAAATTGCACTTTTTCAACTTCTTCCATTTTAGGGTGAATCTAGGTACCAATACCAACAACTATCAATGTTTTAAGACCACCATGCAGTAGTACCACTAGTTTGGATTCCAAATTTTCAATCCGTTTTGGTTTTCAACAAATCAAAAAAAAGTTATGGAGCGCCGTGCCCTCAAATGGGTATGCATCACTTTAGCACAACATTGGAGGCCCATTAACCCATGCCTAATGTGCTCATTTAGGTGTGTCCTTGGGTGAGGAGAAGCTCACGTAGTATACTTTTAAATGATTACTTAGTTGCATATATATATAGAATAAAATTTTAATGATTTTGAATAAATTGCTGTATCCTATAGTCTTCAGGATGCATGCTTCACATGTAACATAGCACTTGTAATGCTTTAACAATCTCATTCCATATCCTTATTCCATAATTTTTTGCCCTCATGTTCAAGTTTGGAATATGTACTACAACTTGAAGACAAAGTTTGCCGAATTCCGTTGAGCAATGCATAAGTTATGGGTCATGCAAGACATTTATATACAAAAAATTCCCTGAACCTCACAAAAAATGGCTACACCCAAGCAAATAATGACCCACAAAGCCTTTCTTGATATATTCTTCACTGCAGCCTTCCTCGAGGCCTATAATCTCATAGGAAGTAATTTCTTGATTGAAGCTGGGTGGCTGCTTTGCATTAGGAATTGGGCGAAATGAAGAGATGACTTGAGGAAATGGAAGAGGATGCAATAGCTTTACTGGACATGCAACCAGAAGATGTAGTGAATAAGGATAAGTTACGAACGAATGGACATGTCCATATAAACTACCACGTGTGCAATCCAATGATTTGTATTGTACATCTAATCTAATGATGGAGAATACTCCAATCGTCCTCCCCCAAACCTCTCCTTAATAGAGAAAGGGATTTGTTGGTATCACATGTTTTGAAAGTTCTTAAGTTTACATATTTTTTTACACCACGTTATCCTACCATGCATTATATTTCCCTTTAAAAGGCCCTCTAAAGAATGACTCGCATGTTGCTAGTCCATTTAAGATGTGCCTTCTATGGCAAACAAAGGGCAAACAATAGCAATGGTTAGGATGACTAACCCCCCATGGCCTTCCCTGAAATTAAAATTAAAATTAAAATGAAGAGAGGCCAAAGCTCGCTCGAATTAGCATCATTCCATTTGTCAATGTCTGAACAGGACTAGGAAGATACGCTCCTTATTGATTGGTAGACACACACAAGCCATGTCCCAAAGTAGGAACAAGAAAAAAGTGACTCATGAGAGCACATGATGATCCTGAGGTATAATGCTTGGGAGGGAGCATACACTCCTATAATGCTTGGGAGGGAGCATACACTAGAGTGGTGCTTGTGTGCAATATAATGCTTGGGAGGGAGCATACACTAGACTGGTGCTTGTGTGCAATATAATGCTAGCGGGGAGGACACGAAGAGCCGAGGAAAGGGGATTTGGGTAGGAGGAGCGAGAAGGAAATTTTCTTATGAAATTGCAAGGTAGCTTGTGTAATCTGGCCTGGTTAAAGAGACTTTTACAAGTTATGACTTGAGGGAGAAAGGAAAGGAGCTGGTGACGAGAAGGGAATGTTTGTTGCAGTTGGTTGGAGAGAAAGTTATGGTGGTGATTGGCAATGAGGAGGAGGAGACGTATGCGCAGGCGCAGCAGGCGAGGAGAGAGTCCTTCTTGCTTGCACCTATACTACAAAAATACTTGTTGCAGCAACTGAGGCTCATCAGATCTGAGCCTACGATCTTATAAGGCTCTGCAACTACACGAGTGAAGCGCTCACCACCTTCTTCTTGTGCTCTACCTTTCTGAATTGTCTCTTTGAAAACAAACAGCTGGATTGCAATGCAAAAGAAGAGGAGATGTTTGTGCAACTCGGAAGGCTGAAGTAACCTCTCACGTAGCAGCACGCTTTCCGCGTACGACGATCTGCACATGATTTCTCTCTCTTATATATAGTTTGATTTTTTTACAGGAGAGAAGGAAGGTTTCTTGTATGAACCACCACCACCCACTCTGCCATAAGGCTCACCCCCCACTCTTGTAAACTCTGCACATGTACCCAAAACTCTGAACCCTGGAGGATTTTACTCGCGTCCTCCCTCCCAGCTCACATACAATGCGTAGCCTTACGTATAGACAGCAGACATCTCGCAGACCCACAACCAGATGCATTGCCTCACAAGTATAGTTGTAGATACAGCTGATGCTGCAGCCATGTACAAAAGTATCGTAAGTAGTAGCAGCATGCAGCAGGAGGAGGAGTACCACCGTCCACAGCTGTTGGCCAACGTAAAAATGATCTCTCTCTCTCTCTCTCTCCTCTTCCACTTCACACATTTCATGCAGCTCGTTTTGTACCCATTCATCGCTCTCATATTCTACCTATGGCTTGCCTCAGTTGCCTCTCTTTGCTGGTTTCTTTCGTCTCCTGCAAGTTTTCAAGTTTCAACCCCAACATGCGCACCTGCGCACAAGATCCCCGCGTTGCCTCAGTAGATCTTCGCCTTTTGCACGAAGGGCCGGACGCAGGAGCACGAGTATCCATCAACCGCTCTTCCCCCAACTTGTTGCCATCACTGTTAATCAATCCTCACCCCTCGCACGCTTCAATTCTTCACCTGCCGCTTTTGCCCCTCCTCACATGCTCCTCTGAGCCGCCCAGCTTGCTTTCCTTCCCTCCCTGCGATACGTATATGTATCTAGCACCACCGCATGCCAGTGCGTGCGTACCTCCTCTTCATTTTTACTGTCACCTCCCCCATCGATTCCTCACCTTTGCGTGAACAAACGGCACTACAATTCATCCCCATAATGAACGTCCGATGCTAGTTCTCGCGGACTTGACACCAGATCAACGGATATTACACAGATGTCAGTTCATTATTACTGGCCTACTTACCCCTCCCCAGAAGTTGCATTACTTACCCCCCGGTGAGCAAGCACATGCTTTCCTGCAAGCTCTTCAGTGCTTTCACGTACTTTGTACTGCCCACGCCAGCCCCCCTGCTCCCTAAAAGGCCAGTGGCACTACCGGCGTTGATCTTTCTCACAAATTCCGTGGTATATTTGCACTGCTGTCTACGATCCCGCAGCTCCCACCTCCTGGCCCTGCAGAGCTGCAAGCAACCACATGGGCGAATCCGAATGCGCACCTGGCTTCTTGCACATGCGCTTTCAACCGGGCTGTGTACCTTGTTGTCATTCACGCCACGGGAACTACCATGACGGCCAGTCATATCGGATACAAGTGCTTGGAAGTTGGAGGACAGCCTCCAGTTTACTCCTGAGTGAAGGCAACGGAGTTGAAAACAAGGGCCCAGAGCTCAGTCTTGGGCTTGTGGCTAGCCTGGCTTTTGAGTTTGTACAGTCTGGTTGCCATCATATTTGGTTATGATATGATCCGAGTGGGACTGTGGGACTATGCAAAGATTCAAGAACAAGAAAAAAGCGGCAAATTTACCGTACCCTTTCAATAAGTCAACACCACACACAAAACCTTGCAAATTACAATGGTTCTTGTAATCTAGTCAACTCAATACATAGAATTGCAAAACTTTCATTGCTTTCTAAGCGTGCCAAACTTAGCACTCACACCCCAAGAAACACATTTTTGAATAGACACGCTCTCTCTTTCCCATCCCCCCTTCAGACCAAACTTATTACCTTTGTTTCTCAATTCTTCTTGTGGCATTTGGACTTGCATGGTAGTACTCCCTTGGCCACTCTAGCTTAGGTCCTTCGAACTTTGATGATCTCTTTTTGGTGAAGAAAGGTCAACGCTTACACTAATCTTATAACCAACTTGAGCCTTTTCTCCATTGCATGTCCTAGTTTGGCCTTGTTTATCTTCATTAAATTCCATGTCTTACTAAATTAGCCTCCTTATTCCTTGATGGTTGAAGGGTGTACTTTCATGTTTTGCATATGGTACTAAAAAGGTTGTATGTTTGGCTACTGTCCATGTAGTTCATAGCTCTCTCCTATTCCAAAAAGGGGTGGATGGGTAGAAGCCGCCATGGTTCTTGCCTAACAAGGCAACGACAAATGTTTACCCTCTTGTGCATGCAACGTAGGCCCAAGGTGGGTGTCCCTCGTTAGGGCCAAATGGGTGGATGAGTGGGTGGATGAGCATGTTTTCTTTTTCTAACAAAAGGGGTAGATAGGAGTCCATTTGTGTGCCTCAGATCTTTAAGTGAACCTCTTCATCAAAAACTACCACGAGATTCCCAACATTTCTATATTATCCTCCTCTATCAATGGATACCTTTAAAGACGCCAATGCGTAAAACATGACAACTTGAGGCTTGTAGCAATGCCTTCCTCTTTTAAAACATTTGACCCACTAAGTCTCCAGCATGCATACTCTATGCACACATTTTCTACTTAGCTTTAAATGCCATGAATAAGTGGTTCATAAAAGGATGCACAGTAATCTTGCTTTCAAATAAGGGAGCATACCTTGGTTTCAAACTGGATAATGCTCCTCATCTCTTCCCTTCTTGGACTTAGCATGACTTGATGGCTCTCTTAAGTATATGTGCTACTCCTAGAGCCAAGCACACCCTTTTCCTTTCAAACTAGTCACCATTGTGTCCTCCCCCCTTTCTTTCCCTTTTGTGGCAAGAGGAGCCATGCTTCCCCTTACTTTGAATGGAATGATGTAAAAGGTAAGATACCCAAACTTCTTATTTTGAAAAACCAAAATGCTATTTGGATGGAATGGCAGACCAAAATGCTATTTGGATGGAATGGCATCATTTGGGGAAAAAAATTTATATCATAGTATTAGTATTTATTTTCTTCATCCATATCAAGGCCAATATGTAGTGTAATTCACTACTCTCCCCCTATTTATTATCACCTAAATTTATTATTCTTCAATCATAATGATATTCATGCTGTCTACTTAATGTTCCTATGCTTTTTTTGCTAACCTTAACTCTCATGGTAGGTTGCATTCCAAAGCAATGTAGGATGGAAAGGGAGGTTGTACACTTATTTTCCATATCCACATGATGTGACCAATATATAGAGAATTTCATTCACATCTCCTTTCTATTTACGTTTTCATGGATTCTTTGCAATGCATGCAACTATTTTAAGATTGCCTTGCTTACCTTCCATAGTACATCCTTTTATGATTTAGAAGTCGTTGGAAAGGACAAGTTAGCATGAGCTCACCATACACGTTTATTAATTTTTTCATTTTAATGAGGTAAAGATTATATCCCATCTTTTAATGGCATATAACTATTGTTCAAATTTTGTCAAGCCATTCTCATTTTTCTACCTCTTCAAAAAAGAAGAAGATATTATTTATGATATTGGAGACAAATGCTGAGTAATTTATATTTTTAAACTTACTTAAATAATAATTTTCAATTAAAAACAACAAAGATTTCTTATATGTAATAGCTAAGCAATAGCTATAGGTAGATTCTCGATATATTTTATGCATGTCTCTTTAATAAGAACAAGATCCTTTCTTCAAAAGGCATATAAACCTTGTATTGCAATACATGTCCAACACAAGGTGCAAAATACAAAATGTATGAGCTAGGATGTCTCAAACTTTAAAACACAATACATGTATCCCATGGTTTAAAAACAAACTTCTAGATGGTTTCCTTTTAGGAGAAACAAGTACATTTGTATTATAGTTTTCACTTGATGGAATTTCCCTTCTTACCATGAACATTAACATGTAATGCTCTTTTTTTCCATGTATGTCTACAATATTCCACAAAGGAGGGATAGCATAGTTTTGTTTCCAAGGCCTTCTAGCAATGCCTTAATAATTCAAGAATATAATTAAAAAATGCTTTTGGGTCATATTTGATAGTACCATGAGTTAACTGAGCAAGGAAACTCAGTAGCTATTTTTTTAAAAACTCAATAGCTTTTAGTAATATATATTTTAATTTTACATATCTCATGTTTCGATGTCAGTATTCTTTGTAGCATGCCATAAGCTACACATTCTACAATAAGCTTCAGCTAAGAAATGGCTAATTTTTCATAGTATGTGCTTTTGTGTATTAGTGAAAAAGTGGGTTTATCTATTACTTTAATTACATTTGAAAATGTTGTAACACAATACATTTTCAAACAATATCTGTTGTGATCCATAAAAAAATTAATATCTTATGATGCATTTATTGTCAGTATATAATCACAATAATTGACAAGAACAAATTGGATTATGTACGAGAATAATCCACAAAGCATTATAGTTCTCCTGTGTGTTCAAACACTATTATAGGGACTTTAGTTTGGCAGTTTGTCTCTCAGACCCCATAATCAGTCACACACTTCTCAAAATTTGAGCAGATTCTCCCTCCGTGAGGCCTTTATCTGCTCCTACTTGTAGCGCAAACCTAAGGTGTTAAGCATCATTTTGGGCCAATTTTTTATGCTTGGCTCTCTTTTAGGGCTAACCACCCCTTTAATATATTCGGCATTCTACTTTTAAAAATTTTAAGAAAAAAACATGATCCATATAATCTATCACCAAAAATTGATTGAGCTAGTTAAATTTATGGGCATCACTCCCAAGTCTCCTCATACCAGTGTTACATTCAATACCTCTCTCTTGTAAATATTTCTACCAATGTGCTCAAGTTTGTTTAACTCTAGAACAAGTTAGCATATTTAACAAATCCCAAGATTCTCATTTATTTATTTGTCAAGATTTGTTAGAATACTTTTTTTAAGTAGTATAATAAGTCTTATTATCAATATTATAAATATTAAGGGTTGATTTGAATCATAATTCAAGGTTTAGAGATAAAAATATAAATCATTATTGGCTTCAAAAAATATTTACCATCTCTCTTCAGCTCCCCTCTCAATCATTTCTTTGCATCTTTGTCTTTGGACTTATCCACATGGCTCTCCAATTCCCTAGTCAAATAATTTGTCACTCATAGTTATCCTCTGTAGATGTCTCAATGGTGGGAGTTCTAAATATGTCTCCTTTTAACTATATTCAAAAGGTAATCCCATAGATCTAGTAGAGTGGAGTTATACATTTTTTGCTAATTAAATGTTCATTTCTAATTTGTGATAGCACTTGAAAAAGTAGGCATGCCTAAAACCTACCTAAAAGAGTTTTTTCTTGGATTCTACCATGTCCCAACAATTACATCCATGTGAGATAGGTCTTTCCTTGAGAAACTATCAAATACAATGTTGGTCTATAGATAACTTTAATCCAAAATCATAAGGATCCACCACAAATACTTATTGCCATATCTAATGCACAAGTCCCTTCCCTTCCTTGACACCAAAGTAACAATAAGTCCCCCATTGTTGTAGTGAGGTTTATGTTATAAGTGGCGTGGCCTACATGACACCCAAGGGGAAATGTCTAGATGAAGAAAGAGAAGAACAAAGAAAGTGTGCCTAGGGATCATGGTTTCATAATATATATATATATTAACTTGCCAAAATAGTTACAATTTATAATATTAGTTGTCATAACGTAGAACAAAATAGGGTTCTACCTATGGCTTTCTACTTTTATAACCAAATTAATAATTCCAGCCATGACTTCACTCTTTTATCCTATTAGATTGTTGATCATACATTTTTGCATCTTTTATATTGTATTCATATAATTTTTTACTTCCCAACTAGTATGATTATGCTAAACTATCCTATTAAAAATTCTTTATATGTATGCACTTACTTCTCTTGTTCTAACCCACCATTTAATTTTGGTTGGTCTATCCATTTTCAATCTTAGGTAGTAGGAGTGCTTGCAGGAGTAACACTAACGTCAAATAACTTACTTTGTGGTCAGTTGTTTATCAACGATACTATGTCATTCTCACAAGAAGACTAGGTTAGCATCAACAAACTCTCAAAGATAATGGAGATGTTCTACATGGTCTCTGGCTCCAAATGCAGCTACACTAATCTATTCCTTTCTAGAAGAATAAGAAATGACCCCACCGCAAAATGGTTGGTAGATCTAAATGCAGCGTAGTGCTGTAATTGGCTACATAAAAGGCAACATTCACATGAGAAGTTGTATCACTCAATATTTCTCACATTTTGGCCACATAAATTTAGATATTTAACACTACTAGAAGTGCTTGATGATGAATTTTTGGACAAAAAAAAATGAAATTCAACATGCCTACATCTTAGGGCTCACATTTTTGAAATATGTTGCAACATGCTTAACAATTGCTAACATCCCTTCTACATCCTCTTAAATTACATGACGAGTGCATGACATTTTAAAAATATGTTGCAACATGCTAACAATTGCTAGCATCTCCTCTACATCTTCTTAAATCGGCATATCAAAATTATTTTATACGATGTTAAAATTCCTACCATTTTAGAATACTTTAATTCTTTGACCTATAAATCTCTAATGGAATACATTTCAATGTCTATAAACCCTCATTCGAACCCAAGAAGTGACATGGATAAGAAATTACTCCCACAAATTGTACTTTGATGGTATCTATTTTAATCCAAATCTAGTGTTAGAAGGTCAAACCATTCAATTTATCAATAGATTAATAAAGCTTTTGATGAACTCAAGTTTCCATAGGTCTAATAAGAAATTTTTATCGTTTCATATTTTGCATGTATCCATATTCTAAAAAACACATCATTGCATCCCCCATTTCCTTGCGCTTTGGATTCATGTATGACTTGTGATTTGTGTATGGTCAACAAGAAGGAATCATCTTTACATCCCCTTTCAAAATATGTATTTTCCATTAGTATGCAAAGATACTAAAAAACCACTTCATTCTTGTTCTCCAAAGTTATTATATGGTCAAGTTTCCATACACAACTCTAGGGAGAGTTTTCATAATGTTCCTTAATACTAAATAGAGACTTTGCAATTTCAATCATTTCTTACATTTACAATTGTCAAGTGCACATTTGGATCTTGCTCGTTTCTATGGGCTTAACATATTAAGATGACTTGGAGACCCTTTTATGTGTTGTGATAATCGAGCCGCTTCCCTCTACCTTTGTGTACATATACAGGTTGATGACCTCATTGACCAAACATATGCTTGGTTGGTTGACATGAGATTGAATATACTTAGCTAGAATATTCTTGGTTGATGAGATTGTTCACTAAGCTTGCACAAGTTAGCAAAGAATAAGATTTCTTGATGAGAACATTTATTGATTTCTCAATCCATCATCTCATCAGCTTAGGATATGCTTAGATAGGGTCATAAGACTCTTTTTGGTGCATTCTCTCTCCTTTAATTGAGTCTATATGTGTTGATCAGGCTGTGTATGTGGCTCGTAATGTCTAACTTCATCATCTTATTTTGATTGGAAAGTGTGTCAATTTCAAATGAGTGAGTGGCTTGCAATGTTTGGCATGATCACCTTGTCCTAACTAACATGTGTAAATACAAATATAAATATATAAATATTTATATTTATAAATATCATATATATATAGATAGATAGATAGATAGAGAGAGAGAGAGAGAGAGAGAGAGAGAGAGAGAAATCAAAGTTTGGTTTGCATCTAGCTTTTTCTAGATTGATCACATAATTTTGACCCCAGTATATATATATATATATATCATTTTATATAGGTATATTGAATAGAGTCCATGTTTTATATTCAGGTGTATGCTTGTATCTTTATGAGGCAGTGTATACCACATGATAACAACATTCCCGACAAAATGTGTGACTGGGAAAGCTAATCTCAATCATATTGGTTTCATATTATTGTTTTATGTTCAAAGGTTTAGACTTTTTATTGAAGTGTAGGGCCTTGATAACGGTTCAATGTTCAATGGTGTGTACTTTTAAGAGGCCTCAAGATATAATAGTCTACTACAAGTTTTATATGTTATAATTATTGTGTTAAGTATTAATGCGAGTTCAATAGTCTATTGTTTGTACCATATGTTTTTATTAGCCTTTTGATGATTTGTATTTCTTGTAATTATATTGCAATGGTTGGTTTGGTGTTTTATTTTTTAGGCAAGTCTTTCCCTCACTCTCTCTCTACCACAATCTCATCATTCCCCTCTCTTCCTCTTCTCCTACTAGCCCCTCATGATATCTCTCAACTAGCACCCTCATTCATCTCCTCTCCCTCTCCTCTCTCCCCCTATATTCATGGCCCTTTCTTCCCCCCTCTCATTTCTCTCATTGCTTCTCATAGCCTTTCCTCTCATATCTCTCCTTGCTTCTCGTTCGTCTCTCTCTCAATATCCCTTGCTTGTTAACACCTCCCCCTAGTTGTCATCAACCCACTCCCTTACTCCCGCTTGACAATGCTCATAACACCCCCCTTTCCCCCTCATTGGTAGCTCCACCCACTTGCGAGAAAAGATATAATGATTATTTCATGCTTCATATCTATATCCAAATACCATCATGCCACAAAGCTGATATGCAAAAAAAATCTTCACATGCCCACGCATAAGCTTGACCCACAATATATCATAATTTTTATGGAGGAATGTATTTTCAATGTTATCCTATGCAACAACTATATAAAAATTCAAGACCATGTTTTTGAAATACTTTATATAAACTTTAAAAAATTCCATGGAGCGCAAATGTTTGAAGCATAGAATATAGTGTATGTATTTTATCCTTATTTGCTAAGGGATGTAATTACTCTATGGGATATTGTAATTAACTATGAAATCATTATGTTGCCTACAAAAGGAGGGGAAAACCCTACAATATGGTTGTTAAAGTGGAAAGAGTTGAAAGCTTCCATCTATAGAAAAAAACTTGAAAGAGAAGGGACCAGTAGGAGCCATGGCATATGGAGTCTTGAAATATTTTTCAACCATGACTAGCAAGAAACAAGATGATATACATGTTGGTTAGAAAAGGGATGGTAAAGTTACATTTACATGCAACTCACAAGCATATGTACTTTTGGTATTCATTTTTCAAAATAAAAACATTGTGAATTCATGAGATTTTGGACAAGGCCGAAAAGAAACAAAATGTGGATTGAGTACAAGTAGTTGGTGCACTAGGATTCAAACTTATTGTGTCATATGCTAGAAAGTAATTACATGCAAAAATTCATGTAGTTGTGATTTGTTAAAAATTGTAAGAGTGATGCATAAAGATATCTATCAGTCAATATGGTCTAGCCCTACCTTAATAAAGGAAGTATCTAGGAGATGTTCATGTGTCTTTCTCCCTCCATTGGTACTTATTTAGCTTGGATAAATAGCATGTCAATAATGTAAGAGTCCTACATTGATTGAGTCCTCTCATCACCTAGTTGTGAGCAAGACTATTTGTTCAATGATTATTTTCCATCACATAATATTTGTAGTTGCATTGAAAGAGGTGCAATTGTGACACTTTACCCCCACATACTTGAATGCTTATAGCTACATGCTCAGTTTCATAGTTGAGGTGAATTTTTGTGGGTAGGGATAATTGCCTAGGAAAAGGCCACTTTAAGTTTGATGAATAGACAAATTCAAATTCACAATTGATGTGAATTTGTGTGGGTAGGGATCATCAACTAGGAGAATCCTTTATGCTACATGAAGAATCATTAACCAGTGCAATATTTCATATATGCTCCTTGAATAGATTTGTTGGTTTACAAAAGAGCTTAATGAAACATGTGCATGTCTAACAAGCAAGGTATACACCTGGAATACTTTGTTAGATCACTTAGACCAACATACACTTAGTTGGTTTTTTGGAAAAATGTCCAAGTTCTTCATTAATTGTCCCGCAACTTTTCAAGATGTGTTCTCCACACAGTTTCACATATTAGCACCCTAGGATAAATATCAAAGAGAGATAGATCCTAAGGCATGTGGTGCAAGTCATGGTATGAGAAGTATGACAAAGGAAAATCCTCTTGAGCATGCTATTATGGAACAAATCTTGAGCAAGCTACACCCTCACGCAATCATTGAGGACGATGTAATGAAACCCATCAAAGAGATGAAGGCATGATTTTGATTAATAATTTCTTTAGCTTATTAAATTTACATGGCTAAGTCTCCTTGTATTCATAATTTCAATAAATATGATTAATTTTTAAAGCACTTGTGTGTGGTTTATATTTATCTTGACATTTACTTTAGTTTCCCTTTTATTTCCTAGAAACATTTTTAGCTCTTATTATTTGCATTGTTTATATAAATAATTGTGTTTTATAATTGCCTTATGCATGTGGGGCTCATATTTATTTCCTTATTTATTTTAGGTTCCTTTCTAATTCTCATACTTTGTCTTTGTGACCATCTATGCAAGCTACATACAAGGAACAAGAGTGAGGTAATCATGCCAAAAGAGAAATGATATTTTTAGAAGATGTGACCAATGTTAGCTTGCATCCAAGGAGGAAGGAAAATGCACAAGCTAGCTTCTAAATAGTCCAAAGCACTTATAATAATTTGGTATCAACCCTTTCCTTAAACCTTTTGTATTTAATCCCACCACTAGTGTGGATGCCCTTTTTAATAGTATAGATGAGGAAGATAGTAGGACCTATGATAAAAAATAAAAAGTCATCTTAGTTATGGAGATGTGATTCGGTGGCCAAATCTTTTCCTAGTGTAGAGTTTTATATTAGCATTGCTAGCATTTTTAGGAAAATTTACCAAATGTAGAGTTTGTATATTAGCATTGCTAGCATTTTTAGGACAATTTTAACAATTTTAACTCTATAAATATTAGCTGACGTGTATTTTTGGGCAAATTTATCAAATATGAAGCTCAAAATTCTAGCCTATCCAACTTAGAGAAGCCTCTGAATTTTCCATTTGGCTAAATTTCGCCCATACTCTTGTCCCATTCTTGGCCTTGATGGACCTAGGATCTATTGTTAATATGCATGTTGCATGTCAAGCATGAAGAAGTGGATGTCAACAAATATTATTGTGCGGTCCAATTTTGAGATATGGAATTGCTATTTTACATACTCAAAATAGAAATATTGCTACATGCGGGCATGATATCATCATCAAGTTGCATATTTATGGTGCAATCTATGGTTAGTTTGTCTAGGGATTTCTAAAGGTACACACATCTACTAGTGCCATATTATAAGTTTGGTGTACTAGTATACATTAGCATATTGAATGTATTCAATTATACATATTTAAGCATACATATAGTACGATGGCACGCCAAAAGTGTTGCATACCTCCAATATGTTAGTATACTAAAATTTTGGTATGCCTACTTATTAGACCTATCCAATTTTGATATGTCAACATATTGGAGATACTATTAGTATGTTGCTATATTAATAGTATATGATAGATGGATGTGGGAACCATAAAAACCATCAAAATAATTTTCATAGATATATAGCACATATTTTATTATTATGCCTCCATCAAGAGTCATGACTATTTGTAGTAAATAATATTGAGACTATATCTCTTAAAAGATGTAGAGATATAAAAAGGGACTACATATCCTTCATCTACTCACCATGAGCTTTCTCAAGCAAGAAACTATGGGATTAAGAAGATACAAAGATATACAAATGCATTACATATCCTTCATCTACTCACCATGAGCTTTCTCTTGGTACCCATATTTCATGAGGAGGTATCATGCATGCCACATCCTATGATATTGTAGGACATCCACTTAGAAAAGCATGAAAAATGCACATAAGTGTTAGAGGAAGAGTACAAAAACATGACTGAAATAGAGTAGTTCAATAAAGTACTTAAACAAGTCAAGTTTGGTTAATCAACCATAATGGAGTTCAAGGTGCTTGTTGCAAAACCTTAACAAGTATGAATTGTTAAGTAGATACAAACTTGATATAATTGGTGAAAAAGAGAGTTAAATCACACTAATATATCAACAATTTTTAACGACAAAATATTGATATTCTTGTTTTTGAATTCATACGACAATGTTTTGATAACCTTTTCAAGTAACACAATCAATAATAAAAGTTAGATTGAAGGATGTGAATGTAAATTGAGCTTTAATGAATATTTTCATGAAACTTGAGATGATAATTACTAAATTAGTTTGGTTAAGACTTTATAACTTCAAAATTTCTCCTTAGTGGAAAAAAAGGAGTATTAAGCTATTATGATTACTATTGAAGAAATACCTCAATACTGTGAAGTCATGTTATAATAGCTTAGTACTCCTTTTTAGCAATCCCTAAAGTCTCACATAAATTGACTAGAAAATATTAAAAAATTTATTGTGTATGTGGACATATTGATGTATGTAGGTTTACATTATTTATAATTTTAACTTCTATAAAAAAGGCTTGCTTTTGCAAATATTAACTTGTGACCCCAAGCTTGTGACCCCAAGGTAATCACTTTATAACCACACAATACAATGTGTTACTTAATATTCAAATATTTTTAAATTGATGGGTGACTTAAGTAGATATGACAAGTTTTGTGCACGCATATATAAGGGTACTTTCAAATGAAACATTAGAAAATATATACATGCAAAGAGAGGTAAACAATTATGCAAAAAAATGTAGAATAAAATTAAATGTAGCTTTAATGTGTCTTCTCCTATACATGTTATATGGGATCATTGAAATGCCCATCTAACATGTGCATGAAATCGACACTTGTTTATATACTTGACTCACACTTGGGGTGGTCATGTAGGAAAGATGATAAGTGTATAATTATCATCCATGATGTACACATATCTTAAGAACATATTTATATCCTTATCTTACACATGGTGGGGTCACCTATGGAAAAAATGACTATCATGTGTATTCCACAAGAGGCAATTTTAAAAAAAAACGAGAGGCATTTTTAAATCATAACCTCATGCTGAAAAAGAATTAGCTAGGATGAGAGAGGGCCTACATTCAAGTTATATGCTGAAGAGGCACTAATTTATAACATTATACATGGGACTATTTTCCCCTAAGTCAATGTGTAATGTAGCACCTTCATGAGGCAATTAATTTGTGATTCCAATCATGATTATATAAGGTGCTAGTTTCACTTCAGCCAAGTAACACATAATGCCACATGTCATCTTGAAAGAAGTGCACTACACATAGAAGGACACTACAAAGTACCACTACAAGACATGGGTCTCTTTTTGATGGTTGTCTATCGGATGCTTCGCAGGTGCAGGCATGATTTCAATCATTGGGGAGTCTAGATGACAAAATTATAATAGGGAATGAGCATCAGTATGCATGTTGGTATAGGCATCGATATATACTAACGCCTACACCGACGTGCATATCAATGACTAACAATGCTTTCACCGACTTCGGTTTAAATTTTTTATACCAATGTTTTTATAGAATGTCGTTTCCAAGGGGACCCAAAATAAATTTTTGACACAAGTTTGAGTATGTACACCAAATTAAGATCAAAAGACTCATATATTGATGGTGAACTTAATGGACAAATTTGCAAAATGTCACTATAAAAATGAGAGGGCCAAACATAGAAAGCCTCGTCGATGTCAAAACAATCAATCAATAGCATTTACATTGACGGCTTCTTGTTGAGACAAGCCTTGTGTGCCAAATAAGTACCTATCAAGGTTTACATACAATCGATCACCTATATCATCATTCCCTACATGTCTACCTAAGACTTGATCCTCTAGTTCACCCTCTAGTTTTCACTCTTCTTCCTTAATGTCATGATCTCCACCTTCCTCCATTGTAGTGTCATTATTGTCACCTTCTTCGCAGCCCATATCATCAATTTCATCCTCTTCCCTAGACACATCGACATCATTATTTGGATCTATTGGTGGCAGCATCTCTGTATCGACATTCCTATCTTCAAAAATATGTTTGCTTCGAGGAGCAACTTGGACCACATACCACCATCTTGGATCCAAACAATCTAGATGAAAGACCACCTATGTTGAAGATGCATTAAGATGCCGTAATTATATTTATTTATTCTTAAGTACACACACACAACACACACACACACACATATGAACATCTACTAATAATTGTTTGAAAATGAAGATATCAGCTTTTAATCAATTCAGTAGTATGTACATGTTCACAATGATCAGGAAGAACAAAAGCATCACTTTTGTTGGTCAAATTTCCCTCAAGCATTATGATGACTTAGGTGCACTTGCTTGTACACGTAGTTGATGAGGTTTTTATTACAGGGACCATTCATAGTCGTTGGATGTTTTTCCTTGAACTATGCATGGCAGAGGGATGGCTTGTGCAAGATCCATTAGTATACATTATGGAGTTTCTTGCATTCATGAATCCCGATATGCCACATGCTTGGAACATCAAGGAGGATGATCGTGTCACTCTGAAGGTTCCCCAAGGTAAAGGAGTTGAAAGAAAGATGGGTAAAGAGAAAAGAGAGAAATTCAATAAGTTTTATGTCCTCAATAGTCCCGAGATGCAAACATGGGTGGAGAGATATGAAGAGGCCAAAGCAAAAAGAATAAAAATGAGATTTAGAGTCACGCACTAGCAAAGGGTTCCATATCCACTGGACCTTGCTCTTCTCCCCAGACACATGTCATATGATTGGCTACAAGAATCTCTTCGTGAAGCCAAAGAAGATGGAGCAGACATAACCAATCGGTAGTGAGAGCTTGCAGTTGGATATATGCCACGTAAGTTTCTTACCTTTCTACTTAATTTGGGTATTTATGGTCACAATCACTAAAAAATGCATCCTCATTTTTTAAATCATGTTCTTTTGTAGTATAAAAAGTACAGTGCATTATGGTCACATGGACGACATTTTCATGTGGAACGCATCGATTCAAGGAGAGTCATCTATGATTGTGGAGTCACCTATGATTGTGGAGTCATAGCTAACTTCATACAAGATAGCTAAGCAAGTGCTTCTGATATCAATCTTCTCTCCTCACAGTTAGATTATTTGGGACCATACGTGACATCTATGAAGTTGATTTTAGACAATTTAGTATTTTCATTCTTGATGTCAAATGCTTAAGAACTATCTACAATGGTCCCAATGCTACAGTCAGGAGAGACATCTTGTAGAAAGATTTTCTAACATCTTCCGATAAGCATCCTCTCATTGTAATTGGGAGGATAAAGTACCTAAGTAACAAAGGAGTTATAACAACGTATCACAATCATATAAGTTACATGAAAGCATCACAATCTTAGTTCTACTAAGCATTCAAGCTAACATGTAAAATGCCTATAAGACCTTATGCCAATCATGGGACTTGAGGCCACTAAGCATATTGCCCTTTGTAAATGCTCCCCTCAGGCAACGCATGTGTCCTATGGCTGTCTAAAAAGATGCAATGTCCGCCTTGACCCTTGCTCTACCTTGGAAATGATCCATGGTGCCTTTGAGAGAACAATTCTAGGAGGACACTCTTGGGATCCCGAACCACCCTCTGGAGTTGTAGAACCATGCTCTTGGGTTCTATGCACACACTCTTGGGGCCATAAGTGAGGCATCCTACCCATCTTGTGGAAGTCTTCTCACACTCCCCTTGTGTCTTTGTCACCAACCAAGTGTGCCCAAATAGAAGCCCCCACATTCTTGAAGATATGCATGGGATCCAAGACATGATTGATTCATAACTCATCAGGCCATATGGAAGCTCGTGAAAGATCGATAGCTGTTCCATACTAGGAGGAGGCTCCTCAGTTATAACTCTCCAGTGCTGAATCTAGCCACTTTCCCTCCTACGGACCGGTGGTGGATCAAGTTGACCTTCACATGCACGATGATCAAGTGGAAGGTATTGAGCATGACCTTATAGGAAGTGTCACGCATTCAAACCAAGACCACAGTTAGGATAAGCATGGTACCCTTGTATTTTAAGTCTTACATATATGCATGCACAAATAGGTTACTAGACATGCATAGATCACACCACAATAAAGCATAAAGATATCAATAGGCATGCACAAGCATGTGCTTGCACACTCCCCATGTCCTGGATAGTCATGCATGGTCCACATGAAAATTTCCCTGATGAAAATATCTATGGTCCACCTCGGGGCTCTAGAAATGTACACGTCCATGTCCCTTCTTTATTGTTAACCATGGCAAGATATTGTAATTTACCAAGACTATGGGTCATGTCGACCAAGATGTTGAGTGTAACCCAAAAGTGTTCACACCATCCATTGCGAGCCCAAGATGTAAATTGTGTGGCTCCTTCACAAAGTTCGGCCACATTTTTTCCAAGCAGCACAATCTATAGGGATCCTTGAAGTGTCATTGGTGGACCAGTGTGTAGCATGCCACATCATCAGTTGCACAATGGACTTCGATCTAAACATTTGCTGCATTTAGGGGATGATGGGAAAATCCTGGAATTGGGCATGGTATTTGGGGTAGGCAACAACTTCTGGAGCAACCTATTGCAATTTACATATCCAAGAAACCTTAAGAATGAGATACTAATTTAAAAAATTAGGAACGAGATACTAAGAATGAGGATCCAAACATGATTTGCACTAACCTCATCAAGGCTGAGACACTTGTGTCTAACTAGTCATACTTTGCCAACAAATTCAAGATCGAAAGGCAAGCTCATAGTTTTGTCATCCTCGCACCATCATACATGCGTGTTGATGCCAAATCTCGCATCATGGTCTCATGCTTAGACATCTCACCCCCATCTCCCGTGGTGCCTCCAAAAATAGAATCCATCATGTCTGCCATACCCCCCTCCTTTTCGAGACGATCATCCTGAGGTTCATCTGCTCAAAGTGTGTCATGGTGCATGTGCTTCCTCACTACTTTCCTCATCTTGTATAATGATGCAAGGTTAGTGTGTAAAATATGCATGCAATACAAATATTCATATGATCACTTAAATATCATTGGTTTACTGATGATGCACTAGCATGATGATCAATATCCTCTTCTAGTGGCACCTCTCCATACATATGCAAGTGGCACTTGACAATATGACACTGATGACGAACTCCCCACCTACAATGTGTGCAAGGACAAGACAATCTCTCACAAAGTCACTCCACATCCCCAGGAGGTGCCCCCATCTGATGAGCTATCACCACTCAACCTTTCCACCTGAATACACCCAAAACCATCCCCCCCAGTCAAGTCAAACACCCAAATCCCCTAGAAACCCCCAAACCCCCCCTCCGAAACCCAAAACCCAAAATCCAAAACCCCCTTAAAACCCCTAAACTTCCTTAAATCCCCCCTAAACTCCTCTAAATCCCCTCAAACCCCCTTAAACCACCCAAACCCCTTAAAGCCATCCAAATTCCCTAAACCCCCCCAAACCCTAAACCCTAAACTCCCTTAAATACTGAACACCCCCTAAACTCACCTAAACCCCCCTTAAATCTCCCCTAAATCCCCTCAAACACCTTAAATCCCCCCAAAATCCCCCAAGCCCCCAACTCCCCTAAACCCTAAACCCCTAGAACCCCCAAATCCCTGTTTTCTTGGTATAGACGTTGGTATATACCATCGTCCATATCGACCCTAATAGCAATGCCTCTGGTATATATAGTAATGCCAATACCATCAGTCATACCGATGGCATTAGAGACAAAACATGCTCCTTCCCTTCCTACGATGTCATTTGCATTTCATTCCTTGCATCCTCCCTCCTCGCTTTCAACTCGCGATCGCTCTCCATCCTTGCCTCCTCCCTCCTCCCTCCTCCCTTCACCTCCCACCTCTCCATCCTCTCCTACATTCTCCCCCTCCACCTACAAGACTTGCAAAAGCTCCCTCTCCACCTCAAGGTAATAATTTATCTCATCTACTTCTATTTGAAGTTCTTTTTTATTCTTTGTCTTTACTTTGTGTTTCATTCTCCCTCTCTTCTAGTTTCCTTCCCTTTCTCTTATGCTCCTCCCCTCCTTTCATTTCTTTCTCTCAAAGCTATGAAAGGAAAGAATAATCTATTGGAAAAAAGTCATGAAAAACAGGAGTAGGAAAGCACTACCTCTTGTTTTCATGCTTTGCTTTTGTTTGTAGGCTTCTCTTTGTCTCCTCTTCTTTCCTTTGATATGTTGCTTCTCCAAACTCCTTGTTTCACTAACTAGTTTTCTTAAAATGATATGTTTCCTCTCTTTTATATGGCAAAAAACATGAAACCTTGAGCAAGATCATCCATGGTCGTGCCTAAGACACATACTTTCTAGGTAAGCATGTGCTTTCTCTCCCTCTTGTTTTCCTCTTCGTGCATACATTGGCCTGCAGCTATTGATGGGTGTAGATCTCTCCACTCTTCTTACTCCTCTTTCTTTCCTACCCTTCTTTCACTTTGATCCTCCTTTCTTTTCTTTCTCTTTTCCTACCTCTTCTCTTTTCTCTATTTCTTTCCCTCAGTCGCTATTCCCTCTCTTTCACTCTTCCTCTCCACTCTTTTCCTCTCTTTCTTTGTCTCTTTCTCTCTTCTTCTTCTTATCTTTTCTTTCTCTTTTCTCCTTCTTTCTTCCGTCTTTCTTTTCTTTCTTTCTCTCTCCTTTCTTCTTCTACTTATTCCCTTCTTATTCTCTTCTTCTTTCTCTCCTCTCTTTCTTTCTTTCTTTTGCTCTTCTTCTCTCCTTCCTTTTCTTGCTCTTTCTCTTTCTCTCCTTCCTCTTGCTCCTTTTTCTTTCACTTTGCTCCTCCTTTGTTTTCTTTCTCTTTTCCTCCCTCTTCTCTTTTGCTCTCTCTTCTCTCCTCCCTCTTCTCTTTTGCTCTCTTTTCCTTCCTCTTCTCTTTTCTCTTTTTCTTTCATCTTCCTCCCTCTTCTCTTTTGTCTCTTTCTTTCCTCTTATTCCCTCTTCTCTTCTCTCTTTCTTGCCTCTTCCTCCCTCTTCTCTTTTGCTCTCTTTTCTCTATTTCTTTCCCTTGTTCTCTATTTCCTCTCTTTTTGTCTTCCTCTCCACTAGATTTTCCTCTCTTTCTCTCCTCTTCTTATTCTCTTCTCTTCCTCTTTTCTCCTTCTTCCTTTTCATTCTTCCTCTTACTCTCTTTCTCTTTTCTCCTCTTTCTTTCTCTTTTCTCATTTTTTACATCCTTGGTTTGTAATGTGTTTCATATGCCCCTACTTGTTTATTATTTTCCACCAGATTAATGGACAGTCCAAATCCCCGACAGTCTTCCCTAAACCCAAAACCTCTCCCTCATGTTGCGACCATATGCATTTGGATTCCCTGTTCCTCCATGTCGCAGAGAAAATAAAGCATGATGAAGAATGGGTGAATTTAAATGTGGAAGTGCACGTGCGTGGGTGGGGTTGATATAGATCTTCAAGGGAGGAGCATTTCCTACAAGTTACAAGATCCCAACATGAGGACCCTTTGCAATCTTTAGAGGAACCGATTTGAGCCCAGATTTGATAAATTGGACACTGTAAGGATTGTATTGAAATCTTCTTAGACTCTGGGTACATCATCCAAGAAGAGTACCAGTATATTAAATAAGATGTGCAAGATGAGATCCCGATTAGTGACACTTTTAGCCATGAGGAGGACGATACGAGTGATAGTAATGCAAAGCAGTAGTAAATGTTTTTCTTTAACATATATATAAGAATGTCTCTTTTGGAGACCAAATTTTTTTACAGATCTAGATATATGATAATGCCTTTTATGGAGATTAATTTTGTTTATCAATAAGAATTTTGTTTAATGCAAATAGTTACTACTTTTATCGTTATTTACTATTGTTGAGCCGGATGGAATGCATAATATAAGATAGTTGTAGGCAATATAGTTTGTAATATATGATGGTAGGGTTTTAGTAAATTGACCTTGAGTTTTAAGTAGCAAATTGTCCTTACATTTATCCATCCTTAGATATGATGGTGGTCTCTTTTCAAAACATAGAAGAGTAAAATGTAAGTATTTATTGTTTTTTTTGCTTCTTATTTGATTTTGTGTTTGTGTTTTTCTAATCCCATTAAATTAGATAGATCATCATGTCACACGTCCGGAGAGCGGACTCTCGGTGATCATGGGACTCCTCGTAGGAGGAGAGCTCATGGGCTCTACTCTCTAGAAGAATTTGATTGCACTTAGCCAACTCCTCAAGAGACTAGCCCTCGTGGTACTCCTTAGGGCATTACCCCTCGAGGGACTCCTTTCCTACTCCTTTGCTAGCAGCCCATGGCTTTGTCAGGAGTCCTAATGAGTTTGTGGTAGCCATGAGTGATGCGGAGGCATGCTCGGGGGGGTCACTATGTATAAACCCTCTATATCACGTGCGTTCAAGGCCTATATTTAAAATCCCTTATCCGTAAATTTTTTCATTAATAAAATGTACCCCTTCTCTATACAAATCTGTAAATTTTTTCCAAAACTATTTTAAATAGTCCCTTATGTATATTTATTTCTGTAAATTTTAGGAATAAAAAATATCCTTTTGTTGAACTCACGTGATAGGGTTACATATGATGAGTGACCCCCCCGAGGAGGCATGGAGGTTTTTTTCATTTTTTTCCAAGAGGACCTCCACTATTCCCTCTCCTGCACCCTTGGGGGTAGATTGGGGACATTGATGGCTTACTCAATAGCCATCCCCTCTTGTACCTTCCAAGGGATCATCACCTAGGCATCATTGTCGTAGGTCCAGAAAGAGTAGTAAGGGTCAAGACTATTGTGGTGGCATGGGAGATGTAGACGAGTTTGCACACTCCTAGTGCTCCAAGTCTCCCCCTAATCATGAGACACAATTTCAATATGGTCCCTTTCCCTTCCCTCTCACAGACTGCAGTACCCCCCGTACTGCTCGCTCCACCCTTGCTCTACCTCTGCTACTCCCACTCTGTGCTCTGGCTCTGCTACTCCATCCACTGTGCATGCTTCGGACTATGTTTTGCCCGAGGATCTCTCCTACCTCATGAACAATGTTGGGAAAGTTGTAGAGGATACGGACATGATGCAAGTCATAAGCTATGTGAGGAGGTTGATGAGCATGCACTTACCCAAGGATATATTCAAACCTTGGAATCAACATGACAATAGAGCCAAGGATGCCATCATAGATGCCCTAAAGAGAAAATTCCCCAACCCTCTCGAGTATGAGTTTGAGAAAAATGCCATGCTTACACACATGGGAGAGCTCCTAAGGTCTCATAGATACAACTTAAGGAAGGCTATTAAGACAGGTAAGCCCAAGCTAAACCAAGTTGGGTGGACTCGAAAGATTGGAAGAAAGAAAAGGAGTTTAAGGAGAATCCAGAATCATGTATTCGCGACTTAGTAGAGGGCGGCGAGGAGACACCTAGAGATTGTAGGTCCTTTGCATCTCAAGAGCGGTGGTAGACTAGGCAATAAGGCATGGGTGGTAAGTACATATTTATCTTCTACTAAATATCTAATGTATTTAGTTGTTCAAATGTTTTGTTATTCATATCTAACCCCTTGAATTTGGATCCACAAGAATTTATGATTGGTAGGACTCTAGACGACGATGAGTATAGAAGGGTGTTCAAGAATAAAGCCAAGCCATAGTTTAAGGAGAAGGAGCAAGAAGGATATAGAATCAATTGGAAAAAGGTAGCAGAGCATCATGTGAGTATACCATAATCCTCATCGTTGTCATTTGAGTATCATCGTTGTCTTACAATCGACTCTCTTATCTTATTTCCTAACTTGTTTCGTTCTTAAGGAGGCAACTTTGACCCTTTCGGAGATCCAAACTTGGAGATTAGATCTCAAGAGGAAGCGGAGAGGCTTGCAGAAGAGGAGGATGAGGGATCATGCCTATGCAAATAGGTCGAGGATGAGGAGGGCGAGGAGGACGAGGAGAGTTTGGAGGAGGAGTAGTAGGATAGGACATTTAGTCATTTTGTATTTCAACACTTTTGCCATTTTGTGGCACATTACTTGGGCAGATTTGCCATTTTTTAGCTCGGTACTTTTGCCATTTTGTAGCACATTACTTCGGTAGATTTGCCATTTTTGAGTTCGATACTTTTGACATTTTGTAGCACATTACTTCATTAGATTTGCCATTGTGAACTTCGGCATTACTTTTTCAATTTTGTAGACCTTTTTTGTAACATTGTAACATGATTTTGTAGACCTCTTTTCTAACATTGATCATGATTCTAATGAAAAATAAATTTTGTGGGGCAGGATGTGGGAGTGAAACAAGCCCCATCCTGCCCCACAATGTTTTTTTAAATTCTATTAAAGCATCGATATATATTGATGCCTATACTGACATTTGTAGTGTCGATATATACCGATGTCAATACTGACATTGAGAACATTTACTGACCAACATCCATACCAACATCCTTTCTTTACAACGTACACATCGACCGACATTCCAACACTTTTCACTTGTTAAAAAACAATTTTTTTGTATTTAGCATCGGTATTGGTGTCAAAGATCGACCTGTGTCTTATAGTGTACATCCTACAAAACATTGCTTGTCCTCAATTAAAAATGTGTACAATAGTGGTAGTAGCCTGCATGGCATCATCTGTTCTCCGTTAGAAATAGGTTGGTGGTGCAACAAGTTACAATCTATATGATGCCATGCATCCTTCCTTAGAAATGAGCACAATACGATAATAGGATACTCAACCCTACTAGTGGCATGAAACAATGCAGTTAGCACTATAGCATGCATGGTGTCACATGCTCTTCAATGAGAACCAGCACGTTAGTAGTACTAGCACATGGCACAATTTCTATGATGAAAACATTCAATGTGGAAGTTTGCAAAGTTGATGCTTAGAGTGATGATGCTAAGCACCAACATGCATTTTGGGAGTTTACAAGAAAGGCCTAAACTGATAGTCTTATGAAATTAGATGACAAGTTGAAATTTGGAACCTGCTAACATGATGCTGCTAGTGAAATTTCATGCCACTTCAAAATACCAATGAAGGTTCATTATGATCTTGTGGTTGGCTTTGTATCCTTAAGACTTCCCATTTATTGGCATAACCTTATATGCTCCCTATATGATTTTGTAATGAGTTATGCTCGATCATGATTTGACCTAGATTGCTATATCACCACCATGGATGCCCAAAGAGAGGCACCCCCATTATCTTGGAAAAAGTTACCTACAATAGGAAACTCTTATTAGAACACCCATAGACCTCGTATTGGCCTTCTTGTATTAGAACACCTCGTAAGGGCTACTTTCCATTGGGAAAGTAGCGCTTCAACCCACTTTACGAAGATGACTATATTGTTGTTGAACCGAGGATTGTTTGGTCATTACTAGATAGCGTTCTCATGATATCTCTAGGGTGTCAACATGCAATGGAAACTTATCCACATAACTTCCACCTTTGCTCCCATGGCTTGGGTTTTTGCTAGTTTGTGGTTTCTTTGAGCTTTAAATTTGCATAGCATGATAGGCAAACTTTGTACCATACTCTTGTTTCAAGTTTACCTATAGGCTAGGCCCGAGCTATGTAAGCTTTGCCTCTTCTAAGCTAAACAATAATATTGTACATTTTCAGTATGCTTATTCAAAGGTCGTATTATAAAGATTGTTATCTAATTACAATCCACTCCACCCATTTTTGTTCTTGTTAGAAATTGAGGTGTGGAAACACTATTACAACATTTAAAGCAAATGATAGTGACTTGGGCCTATAGGTAGGTGATTGTGTGTGCTCTAGTAGAATGTCTAAGAAACATCTTGCATAGTCTCAATTAATGAATCAATGAAAAAATGAATATGTTGTGTGTGCATGGAGCATAGAAGGGTAAGGAAGGGGAAGGGGAGAGGAGTGCCCCCTAGTGCCAAGAAAGAATAACATTTGGAGTGACTATATAGTGGTAAGTTGAGCTCTCTCTAGACTCTCTCTCTCTCTTCACTCAATCGAAAGAGATAAGATTTGCCCATGTACCTGAACAATATGAGCTTGGTCATGAGAAAGATAAGCTAACCTCCTTTTTCTTCTCGAGCGAGGGGATCACCTCACCTTATACAACAAGCTTGAAAGAGCTCAGAAGAGGACTCCCGTAGTAGGGACACTTGATGGGCGCTGTCCGCAAAGAGACAAGGGGGTCCTCGAGGAGGAAGGATTGTTCTCAATGGAGCATCCAGGAGCAAGGTGCAAAACGTCGGTGAAAGAGGGGCCAGAAGGCGATAGAAGAATGGAGAGAAAAGAACGTTTGGAAAGGAGAAGGGGAGGGGGTGTTGTCTTGTCAAGGAATTCTTTGTCGGGGAGGGGGTCCAAAGGGTGCCAAGTGGAAAGACACGTGTGGCTATAGGGCACGTCAGCAGGCTAGTTCTATCGTCAGCTTTAAGGCCTTCACTCTCATGTGACTGCTGCATGCCTTTACTACTAACACTACAACTCTCTCTCTCTCTCTCTCTCTCTCTGGCTGTGGCTACGGCTATGGCGGTCTCTTCCTCCTTCAAATCCCCCTCCGGCGTCCCTCCGTTCCTCATTCACCTCTCCTCGCCCCCCTCCTTGCAGTTCTTGCATCAGTTTCTGTAGCTCCCTCACCCCCCCGGCCCTCTCTCTCATTTCCTCCTCACTGTCTCTATCGCTCAGTTTCTCAGCCTACATCCCACAGCTTGCCTTTCCATAGCTTCTTCATAGCTTGGGTCACTTGTAGAATTACGTGTGAAGATTCTTAGCTTCACCCCCTGGCGAAGTTTGCTCATCTCTCGAAAGCTTAGCTCCCCTGTAGAAGAAATTACCTCACCCTTAGGTCACCTCTGGACGTGGTTAGCTCTGTAGACGGACTTCCCAGCTCATGTGTAGAAGCGTAGCTCATCTGTAAAACCACGCTGTTGATCTTGTTGAGGGTCAAGCGGATAGCTTCGGCACTCCGATTGGTTCCCGTCAGCTTCATGTCTTCCAATCTAATGGCTCTTGCGCCGTTTTTGAGCTTCACTTAACTGGCCGCTGCGTTGATTTCACACCTCAATGCAAACAGAGAGTGTTCCCTTAATCGAAGCTATCAAGTGAGTTTCTGAGAAATTAATCTCTTTGTTGTTTGGTGACCTCCGCTACTTGACAACACGCTGCACCTGAGAATTTCGCCCGTTCTCTGTGTTGTGAACTTGCGTTAGGCGGCGTCGAAGATCGACCGAACAATGAACCGTGAACGAATTCCCGATAAGACAGCCGATGTGACAGCCAGAGCAAACCTGAATAATTACCGTGTAGAGTCGACTCATCAGTCACCTTCTGCTAATGAGCAGAATGGTGCTGAGATGTATGCCGATATGTCTTCAACGGAATGCAGTCACTCAATTGCTCGCTGCAAGTTTTCAGAAAGAAATGGGGACACCTGCTGCAAGCTCGCAGAAGCAATGGACAGCTCCTGCGAGTTCGGGATACACGCCGGGACAGATGCAAACGCGGGTTCCTACGCAGCGCATCCAGAGTGTAACGGTATATCGAGTCCTGCAGACATCAGATCGGATATTCAACAAGCAAATCCGGAATCCGAAGATAACAAGCTTCCATCCAAATCTACCCGAGCGTTTGCATGGAACATCCAAAGCAGCTCTCAATGTAGGTCGCACATGGCTCGGGAAGCTCACTCAGTATCGGAATCTGGATGGACTACATACTTGAATACATCATTCGATAGTTGGGCAGGTTCCCTGAGTGTGATACTCAGAGAAGATTTTTCAGCCGAGCGTGGAAGGCATCCTTCCAGAGTCGATGAGGGTTGCGAGGACTCCTCGACAGCCTCAGACGCATCTTCTGGGCCTGAGCAACCTTTCTTCGAGCAGTTTCTTGAGCATGATTTGAAAGAGCAACGTTTTCCCGCGACAACATGGTTGAAAAGGAGCGGCGATGCTATGTTGGGATGTATGAATTGTTCGAAAGTGTATCGATCGAAACGTGGACGACTTCAAACTAGCCAACGGGAAGCTACAGTACCTGGATCAATTCTCGAAGATACTGCCAGCTCTCCACTACAGCTCGCCTTTGTAAGCTATTACACTAATCCGTCATGTCCTCTCTAGCAAGACATGGTGATCTAGGTTGGCTGGTGAAGCTTCAGACGAGCAAGTTAAAGCTTTGCCTGCCCACCCAGTTCATGATTTTGTTACAGTTACATGTAATGCACAGTGATGTAATGTTACCGATCTTTACAGGTTGCACTGTTGATAATTATCATTTCACTATTTTGTTGCTTATCCAGGATGCGGAGCCCGAGAGAAAGATTTGCGATACGCATCGTAACAATACAGGCACAATGCTCTCAGGAGTTTCTCCTGCGGTGATCCCCGAACCCCTCCAGAACGGTGACTGGTAGAGTAGCTCGCGCACGGTGTTTTGATGCTTACAGTTGGTGTTTTTGATTTGCTACTAACCAGAACGAATTTCTGTTCCTTGTTCCAGTGCGTCGCAGACGCTGTGAATCAGCGGTTGACGGAGTTAGAGACTCTCGTACCCCCGATGAAGCAGGTAACGCATGATCCGTGCTGCGGCGTTTGCTTCGTACTGTGTTGAAGGAATTACAGATGGACTGCTCAATGTTTGCGTATAGTTGTCCTGATTAACAGCACGTGCTTTCTTTGCAACTGATTTGATGAAACGGCTAGCTGCCTGAAACGCAGGCCGAGTCAAGGGAGACGCAGGAATTGACTGTCGACTATGTTCAAGCATGTGAAGGAAAGGAGAAGGTATTGTAGCTCATCGTATACGACCCGTGTTATCCTGAGAACTGGGATTTCCGTTTGCATTTGCAATCTCAAAGTGTATTTGTCAATGTCGTTGGAAGCCGCAGCATTGGCTATATGGATTAGCGAGAAGCGAAGTTTTATGATAGTGCAGATTTTCTCTGTTATTGGACATTGGCGAATATCAGGCTTGGTGATGTTATAGTGTCGCTTGTAATGACGAACAGTAACTGGAGAGGCGTTCAGAACACGGTACTCACAAGTCGATGCGACGTAGAAAGCAGGCATGCGTTCAGGCTTTTGCTCTTTCTTCTAACGGCGAACTTTCGTTGTGATTGCAGACGAAGGAGAAGGCTAGATGTGGAAAGAGCGAGGGCATGGGTTGGACGGTGGGAAAAGGCGACGGGAAGGTGGCGGAAGATCCGAAAGCAGCCGAAGCGCAGCAGCACGATACAAGAGAAAAGCATGTGTTTGGTGCCGCTGTCAGTTGTGAGAAATTCTGTATGGATGCAGTAGTCTACTCATAGTGCTGTGATCGATGAGTGGATCGATTCAAAGTTGCTGAGGAAACCTATGATCTTGTTGCGTCTAGCTAGTGTGAGCAGATGTAAAGTGGGAAGAGCCTCGTTGGATGGCAATATTACAAGATCAAAATCAAGTTGATGTCAAAGACTCGAAAGCCTGGTTTGAGATGGTTTTGATTACACGCAAGTGATACGGTTTTCGATGTGTGCGTTGTTGCGAGAGGATTGACGATGATCAGTCTGATTCAGGATAGGAGACAACTCAGACGAGAAGTACGCTCTTAGAGAATCAATCGAGAAGCAGAAGCCAGCTGCAAGATACATGTCAAGCTTGCTTTGTTGTTAAAGAAATCTAGGCAATCAATCAACGTCGATAGCCTCGATGCTCCCTAAATACTGCAGTCTACGACTTCTTACTACAACAACAAAATAATATTATCTGCACGTCTCCTGCATCTCCCAAGAGAGAAGAGTAATTGCCTTTCATGTCGCAAGATCAGCTTTCGTAAGGTCAATAGATTTTGCTTTCTTTTTTTTACGTCCAGCTATCCCTGATCCAATGATTCGAAGAAGAACCACGCCCCGGAAGGTTACAGTGTCACAACTCACAACCCTACGATCTTCACGACGAACCTTAGTATAATCGAACGATATTTGAAATACTCCTGTCGTTTAACGATTGATGCCAGACTCACATGTTATCCAAACGTTGGCGGCAATTATTTATGTTATCAATATGTTGGCGGCCATTATTTACGGTCTCGGTTCTTGCAAATATCGAGTCACTGTAGCGCAGGAGACCCCTCGCTTGCATATGCGCAGTGCGCACAGAATGCAGAAGCGATTTCACCCTGAAAACAACGAATAACCTAACGATTTTTACCTTCCGAATTCTGCCTAACGATTGGTGCCATTCGCAGAATTAACAAGAGGTTAAAACGTAACCATATTAGAGATGCATATTATGCAAAGATATTATTCGTTAGGCACTGCCGGACTGGGGAGATGCAAAAACATTCGTTGTTGCAAGCCTGCCATTATATCGAACACTTTACACTCCCAAGTTCTTCGACAGCAGATATATATAGACATAATTAGTTTAGACTTGTGTATGCCATCAATCTTTCGTTGTGACTAGGAAGACAGAAGTCGCACGAACGTGTTTTCCCACAATTCTTCCCCCATTGTCTTTGGAGGTTCCAGTAAAACGAGTTATACAACTACGTAACAACAAAAGCTCCCTACTTCCAAGTCTAAAGGCTCCATCTTGGGCTACGATCGATTTGCGGCGCCCCAGACAAGTCGATATATGCGATATACTTATGTCTGGTGTGCTCATTCTTTGCGGCCGGAACGAAGGTAGCGCCTAAAGTTGAGAGGAGTAGTCACTGTGCGATGAAAAGAACAGTGGGAAAGAAGGTTGATTGACGCCATGCAAATGTCGTTCAGCGTGTGAGAAAATTTGTGGGTTCCCGAGGAAAATTAGTTGTAGAGGAGAAAGGGACGATCTGACTGCGAACGGCCGAATTTAGTATATTGTGAAATGGCGATGTATATGTTGTGCGATTGTTGTCCATGATCATGTGAGAAGAAGAAGACGATAATGATGGGTGCTGCTTAAAGCCCCTGCGATTCGATCATTGGGTGGCAGGAAAAAAGAAAACGCGAAAAACCGAAATTTGTTAATAAAGCGCAGCAGCACGCGAACCTCCCCCTTTTCATTCACATTGTTGCTTCAGTGCTGTCGGGAGAAACCGTCACTACAACTAATATATATATTATAACATTTCATTGAAACTCCTTCGTTTGTCGTATCTATAATGTAAGTTTCCTAGAATTGCAAAATGGAAGGTTGATGTCTCGCTGGCTACTCTCTCGGGTCTCGTTTGAGTCTCATTTTCATGTATTTTGGGGATGCCTTGTCATTCTGGGCTCCTGTATAGGTTTATCATTATTTGTGTGTCTCGGAATTGCATCTCTATTGCTTCTAGTGGGAAAAGTGCTCTACTTAGTGATCGTAGTAGGCTTACAGAGATGCGATTCATGATGTGGACCATGCTTTGAGTTATTGTAGTGCACTGAATTTGGTTCACTCGCAATGCTATGGTTTTTATGCAATTCTTGTTCAGTCTTCACTCTCTAGAGAGTTACAATTGAAACAACCGAGGATCTTACATTTTAGGAAAAGAAATGACTTCTTTCTAGCTAATGCTACTCTTTCGGAGCATAGCGATTTGTGTAGCCCTTTTATTTAATATATATATATAGAATATTTCATATTACATTACTATACACGGGTCTTATTTCGATTGATAAGCATCGATGTTTAGCGCGCACAGGATGCTAATCGTTGGTATGCAAAGCGAGCTTAAAAAGTGTCGCTCTATAGCGATACTTTTATAAACGTCGCTATATAGCGACACTTGCCAAACTTGTATAAAGTCGTTATATGGCGACGTTTCACAGTGTTTTTTTTCCCATACTGACCTTTAAAGATAGTTTTGCCCAATGACAAAAAATTTCTTTTCATACATGTTTGATCCGTTGAAAGAATGAGAGTACAAGAGCGTGTACATCAAGTTTGAAGCTCATATATTCATGTCCATGTTTGACACTTGGCTTCATCTTGAGCCAAGTTTAGTGCGCCAAACAAGTCTATCTCCAACTCTATACTGAGTTGATCTTGTATATCATCATCGTACTCTATCATCGTATATTCACCATAGACTTGATCATCTTTTTCAATAAAGTCGGGTGATTCTTGATGATCGTTATCTTCTTCCTCAATATCATGATCTCCATCTTCCTCCCGTATAATGTCATTATGCACATCTTCCTCTTGGCTCATATTGTGATCTTTATCTTTTTCTCTAAATCCATCTGGTCTAATTGGATCTGGCATTGGTAGTGGCATCTCCATATCCACACCTCTATCTTCAAAAATTTGCTTACTTCGTGGTGCAACTTGGATCACGTACCACCATCTTAGATCAGAACGATCTAGATGAAGCTAGCTATATTGAAGATGGGTGCCAAATGCCATCGATCTGGATGAAGAACCACTATATTGAAGATAGGTGCTAAATGCCATTGATAAAGTGCCCTAGATTGTTGCTATATATAGTGATGCTTTGCCCTGTTTCGTCGCTATATAGCGATGCTTTTAGGATATAAGTATATAGCGACACTTTTAGGGTAAAAGTGTCGCTATATCGTGACCTTTAGGGTATAAGTGTCGCTATATAGCGATACTTTTCATATATAGCGATACTTTTCATGACCATAGCGACACTTATATCCTAAAGGTTGCTATATAGCGACACTTTTAGGATATAAGTGTCGCTATATAACGACTAACTAGTGTCGCTATATAGCGATGTTGGGGGCTAAAACCCAAAACTCTGCATGACGCCATCTTTCACAACTCTATTGCGAGAAAAGCAAAATTCTCTCCTCCAACATTATATTCAGCGATCTCGCTTTCCTTCTCTATTTCCCATACTCCTCACCCCTACCAAGCCCCTCTCCCATTGACACTTGTGCTCCCTCTCCAACCTCCTCCCTCTCTACTTGTGTGAAATGAAGTTTTTCGAGAAGGTGTGTCTCTTTAAGCAATGTAGGTTCATTTTTTGTGAGATTTCATTTTGTGAGTGTTGAAGCATGTTTCTCCTTACATTGCTAAGCCTATGTGCTAATTTTCATACTTGATTTTCAGAGATTAAGGACAAAAAACGAGATTTGCTCTTCTCTTTTTGGCATTTTTCTTTCTCCTCTTTCCCTTCCTTTCGGTGCTTTCTCCTTGTTTGTAGGCTTATGCTTGTCTCTTCAATCCAATCCCTTTGGAAATTTGCTTCTCCAAACTCCTCCTTCCTCTAACTAGTTATCTTAAAAATGGTATGTTTCCTCTCTTTTGTAAAGCCAGTCCACAAAACACTGAGCGGGACTTTTTCAGGTAAAAAAGTGCTTCCTCTTTTTTCCTTTCTTTGTTTTCGTTATTTGCATTGGCCTATAGCTAGCGCTTTAAGCGCTAGCTGCAGTGATGGGTGTAGGAACCCTTTCTTCCCCTCTCTTTTCTTGTTCCCTCTTCTTCCCCTCTTCCTCTTTTCCTCCCTCTTTCCCCCCTCTTTCCCTCCCTCTCTTATTTCCTCTTCTTCCTCTCTTTTCTTCTTTTCCCTCTCTGTTTTCATTCTCTTTTCCCCTCTTCCTCCTCTTCTTTTCCCCTCTCTTATTTCCTCTCTTTCATCTTCTTTTCTCTTCTTTTCATATGCTTATGCTTATGCATGAGCATATGCTCATATGCTTATATGCTTTTCCTCTCTCTTTTTTTCTTCTCTTTTTCCCTCTTCCTTATCTTCTTTTCCCCTCTCTTATTATCTCTCTTTCATCATCTTTTCTCCTCTTTTCATAAGCATATGCATATGCTTTCTCTTTTTTCCTCTCTTTTCTTCTTTTCCCCTTTCTTTTTTCATTCTTTTTCCACTCTTCCTCTCTTCCTTCTCTTATTTCCTCTCTTTCATTCTCTTTTCTCTTCTTTTCATAAGCATATGCATTTGCCTATGCTTATGCTCATATGCTTATGCTTATGCATGAGCATATGCTCATATGCTCATATGCTTTTCCCCTCTTTTTTCCTTCTCTTTTCTCATCTTCCTTTCTCTTCCTTCTCTTCTTTTCCCCTCTCTTATTTCCTTTCTTTCATTCTCTCTTCTATTCTTTTCATAAGCATGTGCATTTGCCTATGCTTATGCTCATATGCTTATGCTCATTCATGAGCATATGCTCATATGCTCATATGCTTTTCCCCTCTCTTTTTTCCTTCTCTTTCCCCCTCTTTCTTTCTCTTCTTTCTCTTCTTTTTCCCTCTCTTTCATTTTCTTTTCTCTTCTTTTCATAAGCATATGCTTTCTCTCTTTTTCTCTTTTCCCCCCTCTTTTTTTCTTTTAATCCTCTTTGTCGAAACCATGTTGTATATCTTTGACATGTATATGCTTCTGTCGCTCATCTCGTTCGAGCGATTTTGTATCACTCTTTTCACAAAGAAAATTTTGTAACAAACAACATTCTTTTGAATTACTTTAAAAAAAACATTAGTGGGGCAAAACAAGGCTTGATGTGGCCCTATTTAGCCCCACTAATGTTTTTTTAAGCTTCTGTTAACTGTCGCTATATAGCGACGTTTACCAGTGTCGCTATAGAGCGACGTTTACCAATGTGTCACTATATAGCGAGTCGGCTAATAAACATCGCTATATAGCAACACATTGGTAAACGTTGCTATATAGCAACAATGGTAAACGTTGCTATATAGTGACAATTAATGTTCTTTTCTGATGCTAATAGCGATGTTTTTGCGCTCGTCAAAAAAAAACTTTTTAATGTAAAAAAGATCGGTATTTCCATCAGAAAAGGGCATGTGCCTTCTAGTGTCATATCAATACCCATCACTAAGATCTTTATCCATTTTGTATTAGGTCTGTTTTCGCAAAGGGCAAGGGCTATGGTAGTCTCACTTACTCTAGGAATGGGGTGGTCGATGGACTTGCACTTGCCATTCAGGTTGTACGTAGGGAGCGGTGGCGAACTCTCTATCTATGGAGGTTACGATGGCGTAGGGGATTGTGACGGATGCAAATGTAACCATGACACAACCGATCAAATAGCAAAAGATGAATGGCAGTAACCCGTGAAGCTACTTTGGCACACCCACAATGATAGATTGAATGAACCAAAAACTTGTGGATTCAATCTCGCACCTAGTTGCTAGAAAGGCCAACACTCTCACATTCATAAAGGTTCATGGAAAGCTTGAGACGCTATGCTCACTCCTTGCCTCCTGCAAAGCTAGTGCTATAGTGTGGAGAATTTCCATTTGTAATTTCTTTAAAAAAGTTAAAATCTCCTGAAGTACCTTCATGGAGTTTGCTTTTGCCTTCAAGCCTAAAATTGCTTTTAGTAGCCCAACAGCCCAACCAAATCTTGCACCCAGATACACATCTGGGTAAGAAAAATATATTAGGGAATTTGGAAATCTCCCAAGTCCCACTTTCAAATAATTAGTTCACATTTGACCATGTGGCTAAATCTTAACCTTTTATTTGAAAGTGGGACATGGGAGGACCTCAGGGAGGAGTCCCTAATATAGTGTCTAAGATAGATTCCACTTTCAACTATGGGCTTAATATTTGACCATGTGACCAAATCTTAACCATATTGGGAATTTCCCAACAATAAGATAATTCCCAACTTTTCTAATATGGTGTTTGGGGGGAAACAGACCCATCTTTCAGCTCATTCACTAGGGCTCTCTCCCTTGTGTCAAAGAGTTTTCGGGACTCCAAATGTTTAGCTTGAGAGGCTATGCTCACTGCTTGCCTCCTACAAAGGTAGTGCTATAGTGCAGAGAATTTCCATGTGCAATTAAAAAAAAAAAGGTTAAAATCTCCTAAAATACCTTTCATGGAGTTTGCTTTTACTTTCATGCCTAAAATTGCTTTTAATAGCCCAACAACCCAAAAAAAATGTTGTGCTTTATCCTTTGCATCCAAAAATGCCGACTTTACTAACTAGGTGACAGAGACTGTGTGCACTATGCACTCTTATTTTATTCTTTGTGCAGCCCCACATTTTTGGATACATGGCCCACACTTGGCTAATTGATGTGTAATTGTCGTTACACCCACCACACATCTCATGGAGAACTCTCCTCCCCCCACCTTATGTATGTAGCACCACCTCATGTGTGAACTCTCCCTGTTATTAATTCGAGTAGAGAAGATATGGCCCTAATAAACCCAACCATATGGAGGCTTGCTTTGCACCCCCAAGTGGAGTAAAACCTTTAACTCTTCCTCCCTGCACAGCATATCATTCTTTTTCTTCATGGGAATCAGTCCTGCACCTCCGTTTTCCTTAAATTCTATCACTAACTCCCATTTCATGGAGTGCCACCTCCCTTCCCACACGAAGTTCGATATGAGCCTATCCACCTTATTCAGATTGGCCTTAGAAAAGGGCATAAGCAAGAGAACATAAACGAGCATTGACTCGAGCATGTGTTTGGCCATGGTGATTCTACCAGCTAGGGATATAGACTTCCCATTCCATCTATCGAACTTCTCCTTGATTATTCGGACTGCCCAATCAAATTTATCTTTTAGAGAGACTCCAAGTCCAAGGGGACAACCGAGGTATCTTATCACTTGCCCATTCGAGACCCACTTAAACTCAAACATGCTTGCCCATTCATGGTTTTCATCCCACCCTATCCATAGAGCTGTAGTTTTATCCTTATTTACTTTCGATTCAGATAAAGCAGCAAACTCACTGACTATCTCTAAAAATCTAGTTATGTTGCTTTCAGTTCCAACCAGAAAATTAGTATTATCGTTTGCAAAAAATTGTGAACAGAGAGAATCACTTGGCACCTTCATACCCCTTATGCTTCCACTATTGAGGTGCCTATCTATCTGTACCAGCAGTAAAGGCTCCGTAGCAATGACAAATAACAGAGGTGCGAGTGGGCAACCTTGATGTATTGACCTTTTCCATTGAAACTTCTCATATTGATAGTCATTTATTGAGATTGAGGCCCAAGCGTTTGTGAGCAGCATGCTTACCATCCTACAAAACCCTCTTCCAAAGCCGAGCGCTTCCAGGCATCCAAGCACAAACTCTGAGCTCACTCTATCATATGCCTTCTCCAGGTCTAGATTGAGCATGACTATTTTCTCATTACTAGCCAGTGCATAGTCTATAGCTAGCAGTGCATTTAGTACCACATTGTGGATATTTCTGTCCGTTACAAACCTGAACTAATGAGGGTGAATAAGCCTTGTAAGCAAAAATTTAATCCTATTTGCTATCAGCTTAGCTATACTCTTATAGATCGTGTTTAGCATTGTAAGCGAGCTTAGTCTATTGTGTCCCTTAGGGATCAATTTGATCACACCAGTGTTCATTTTCCTGGGCATTCTACCCTTAGAATTGATCAGCTTTAGCATCTGGTCCTTGCAGGTGTCCCAATAGGCTTGAAAGAACTCAGCAGGAATTCCATCTTTCCCAAAAAATGTTGCTTTAACTAAATGGGTACTAAAGTCTGAGCCCAAATGGATAGCAAGATATGAAAACCTTCCCCCTAGTACAAATTACGAAAGCCACAACCTCTCTACCCCAAAAATGTTGCTTTAACCCAAAGTAAAGCGAACCATGCCATGACTATTTCCCCTTAGCAACGTAAATTGCAATCTACTCAAGTTATGTGGAATTCGCAATTGTTTGCTCCACATGTAAATTGCATTCTACTTAAAATTGTAATGAAATCACAATTGTTGCTTCATGACGTAACTTGCAATCTACTCAAAATCGGCTCCGTGATAATGCATCTAGTGTCCTCAAATTAACATCTGTGGTTTCATCATTCTTGGAGCAATCAGTACGAACCTTAACTCTGCCCCGTTTTTCTATGTGAGCTTCCATTACTCTGGTACATAGAATTTCGTGTGTTTGGTTGATTTTAAGTTCGTCTCCTCCCATGCGCCAAAGAAATTCAAACTCCCTCAAAGTTGACAATGTATAACTGCTTCCTGACTCTCACCGAAGAAACAAAATTCCATCTTGTCTCTTTTATTTCTTGTTTGGTGGCGTACCCCAGGCTGGCATAGAAAACGTCACAGCCCAATGAAAATCCGTGATGCAAACAAAAAAGCGTGGTGCTCACTGCTCGGGGTCTTGAAGACCCAAATCTTTTGCACATGGGCGACGCGCATCAATGATCAGACTCTCTGCAGATTTGCCTCTCAGCTGCTAGTGACGATCTGCACACTTCAAAAATTCGAGGAAAATCGCGAGGAGACCAGCACAGGCTCCTTTAAAGCCAATCAAGAGCCTCTTCGCACGCGACAAGCTCCACTTTTCCAACGCACACAATATCCTCCTCCGTCTTCTTCCGCTTCTGATCAGCAACACATGGCCAATCTGCCAGCAACAAAACAAGAAACGCCCAACTCTCTGCTGCTGCGCTGGAGCCTAGAAGCATCCCTCAATCAGTGTTTCTGGTAGTGGCAACAGCGTTGCGTATCCTTGCGAAATCCCCTCCTGAGTCGTAGCTCTTCATGACTTGAATTCAGGCTTTCAGCGTGTGCTGTCGAATACGAAAGCCCACTGCTTGTTTTCTTTTAGGTTGGCCATCATCCACCCTCCTTACGTTTTCCCTCTCCCTGTTATTATCAGCAACACATGCGAATCTGCCAACGAATTGCGGAACCATCGCGCGGACAAATTGCCCACCTGTCCGCTGTAATGGGATACTGTTGTATATTGCGTCAAAATACTTCCCAGCTTCCCCTATGATTATTCAGCTCCGTATCTGTCTCGGACTCTCGAGTCTCTTGTGTTCAATTCTACTGCCTGTGATTTCCGCCTAAATGCGAACAATTCTTGAAAGATTAGCTCCACGAACTACTCTGGCAAGGGAACGCAATGACGGAGCTAACAAGGGAGTACGCTGGGCAATAAGCTAGACCATGGCAAGCCGTTTCTCTCTTACCCCACCCTGTACAGTAGCGACACATGTCAATGAGACAACTAAAACCACCGACGCGCTGCTTATCATTCTCCCCATAACTGCTAAATGCATTGGCATTTGGCATCCCCTCAAGATCTCCATGATTCTCGCCAGGTCCCTTGCTTTCCTTCCTGTCCATTCGTGCCTGCACCGTCTTCCTCTTTTCCCTTCAAGTAACAACGCTTACCAAACTGGCAACAAAAGGACAAGAGAAACTCGGTCCGGTGGAACCATTGCGGACCATTTGTCCAACTGCCTGCCATGATGGAATAACATTAAGTTACCCCTCCTCGGCTTCTCCATGTCTCCAGCGTCCGTGGCAGTAGCGCTGCTGTCCTTGCTGCGTGCTACCTTGACTCTCCCTAAAGCATTTCGGTTCACATGCCAGCATCTGGAGCAAAAACCACCTCGAGGCTCGGATGTTTTACTTCTGATTCTCTTTCTAGTAGCTCACATCTCCCCTCAATAATTAATAATTAATCATGCGAGCCATGAGTCCATGGCGTTCCTCCTGCTCCCTCTATCTCTCGAAAGCATTATTAAGCCAATTCGAGGAGATTTACATGCGGAATAATAATGGTGATATGGTCTTCTCCTTCCGCTCCCTCCATAAATTCCGTCCAGCCATCTTGCGCGATCCTATCATCCTAGAACCATTTGAGTGAGCTTTCCGAAAAGTTTATCTTCCCCATAATTTCTTCGTCCTTCGAGTGCGTCGTTATAAGGCATTATTTGGGCACTTTTCCTTGATTTATTGGGTACAGAATTCTCGAGGCGCTTCTTGTGTTTTGTGGGAATGAGCCATCGAAGATTAGTAACTAAAGAAATTATCCATTAACAAAGATTTTATCTAGAGCGTCCCCAATAGAAAATAATTCAAAATTGTGGAAAAGCAAGGGGGCAATAAAAGAGGACAAGAAACTAAGGGTGTTTACACACTTTCATGCCCTTGGGCCTACCCAAGGCTGATGGACGGGTCGAGATTCATTTAATGCGTGGACGACGGCCATAGTGTGCAAAGTCCTAACTAGATTTGCGGCAAGCAGTCTTTCCATCATGGAGCAAGTAACTACTAACTCGAAATTGAAGCTGAATCCTACTATTTTAAGGAAAAAAGAGAATGATTAAAATAGTGGACATGAGATGCGGCACCCGATTCTCCTTACAAATGTCAGGGGTGGTGATTTATTATTGATTTTATGATGTCCATATTTTGGAAGCTGAAGTCTAACAAATGCATGAATAAGGCGATACAATAATTGATCCTCGTTACAATTTTTACAATATTGTCACATGGACTACAATCATATGAATAAAGGTGTAGTCATCCTTCAATCTTGCATCCATCTTAAATTTCCTTGCTCCCTCGCATCGATAACATGCATTAAACAAGAGGAATACTGTAAGGATTCAGATTAAAAACAAGAAATTTTGAATGGACCAACGATTGAGAATATTTATATTATAACATATAATATATAATTATTATAACCACACATAGTGTGGACGGGGAGGCAGCGTGCTTTCTTTCCCAAAGAGTTATAATCCAAGGGAACAGGCCCTTCCTTGGGTGCCGAGATAACACCGAGAATATAAACGCCGATAATATTAGCGTCGAGGATGAGTCTCATGAATGGATAAGAAACTTGCATATTACCTGAATGTCAATAGTCATAATCGTAGTCAAAGTCCGAGAGACAATATCCAAAAAACTTACCAATGTGACCGTGAGAGGATTTGCGTGTCTTTGAGCGGGATGATTCCAACGTTCTCAAATCGTTTAGTAGAGACTGGACATCACAAAAAGACAACTGTCATTAGAGAAAGTCCGAAGTAGAGCACGTAACATTCTCACTCTCCACTTAGCCAGTGTTACGTGCCTCTCCAACCTCGGGAAAATGGGGGTTTGATCACTGCTCGGGGGGGTCACTCATCAAATGTAACCCTATCACGTGAGTTCAACAAAAGGATATTTTTTATTTCTAAAATTTATAAAAATAAATATACATAAGGTACTATTTAAAATAGTTTTGGAAAAAATTTACAGATTTGTATAGAAAAGGGGAAAATTTTATTAATGAAAAATTTATAGATAAGGGATTTTAAAAATAGGCCTTGAACGCACATGATATAGAGGGTTTATACATAGTGACCCCCCCGAGGATCACTATAGTAAGTCGAGCTTGTGAGAGTAGAGCATAAGATCATTGCGAGGCTTTCCAAAGCTTCACATACTAATAAGCCCAAACTTGCAAATCAAATAGACCATCTCTTCAAATTGAATAGGTTTGAAACATTTATATAGTCTTTTTATTATGAAAAGCACATATATGCTGTTAGTGCTTTAGTCAAAAGATCAGCTTTTACATCAAACCAAATCAAAGGCATAAGATGAAACCAAATCAAGGGCTTAGATTCATGGCAAGTGGCTCAAGGGGGTGTGAGCAAAACCCAAGCATCTCCCTAGGCTGGCTATCGTAATGAGAACATCCTTCTATTTACGTGAGGAGGGGCCTTTTCCTCTCTCATTTATAATGACTAGCATGGCTTGCCATGGGCTACAAACCAAATGAATTATAGTGGTTGTTATGCCAGGAATCATCGAGTAGTAGTAGCTAACAACATTCTCGTATTGTCACCCAAAGCTCATCACATGTAGGAAAAGAAGCGATATGTACCAATTCTCAAATCATACACATTAATTTCCCCCCCAAGGATGCTCAGCTGATCAAGAGTCCTCTATACATCGTGTAAGTAGACATTAAACTTCGCTGTGATTCAATCTCACCAGAGTCTTTGATCTTCGAAAATGGGAAATTTTGACAGCGTGAAACGAGAGCGCGGGGCAGTTGCTCAAGATAGGCGGTGGTGAGGATGAAGATGAAAAAACTTGGTAGTTCTTCCAAAATCTTCAAGCAAATGCTCCAGGCAACCTTGGTCAGCATGTGGCACTTGTCCCATGATGAAGACCTTGTAGCGACAACCTTGTGGAAGTATTCTCAAGAGTTTTAGAAGGGCTTCCATGCTATTGATGCCATTGTTCCCTATGTCATCCACCTCTAGCACATGGCAATTTCTCCCTATTGCTGGCAGACCACATTCTTTGCACAATCGGCAAGGCCTCAACTCCTCCACCGATGAATGAGCAATTCAATGTAGCTGCAAAAATCTTGGCGATTGATGTATTCCTTTTTTGTCAATGTCCTTGAAAGATGGAACATCGTCCTTGATTGAGCAGTCTTCCCTCTCCTTATCGCATTCGCTAGAGCCTATGTCCCCATCCTTTTCCCTAGCATATCCTCAAATGACTTTGGCCGATACTTCTAGCCCAAACTATGGTGTCTCTATCTATCATTTGAGAGATTGTTCAATCTCCTCGGCTTGCCTCCATAGCCTTGATATCCTCCATCAAGAAACAGGCCCCTTTCTATCTATCAATGATGATACAAGCCGAATATCTTAGGGATATGAGCGAGACGTCTTAGGAATCAAGGCTCCTTTGGCAGCTCAAAGCTCCTTGCTATCTATCATGATACGAGCTGGATGTCTTCGAGATCAAAGATCCTTTGGCAGTTCAATTCATGAATGCCTTTTGGTGTCTTCTTCTTTCAAAACTGAGTATATTTGCCTTCCACCACCAATGCATTCTTCAGCTTTAGATCCCTATATAGTATGCCAATCATGTTCAAATATATTCCATCGCTAGGCCGGATAGAACCTACATCCACAATGTTCATTGAATCCATGGATTGTGTAGTAGATAGAAAACATCCACGACCCATAGTGCTCAACAAATGACCCTCACAATGCACACAAGAATTTCCTTAAACCTTGGAAGCATTTTTTCTCCATAGTTGCCATCCACAAATGGAATGTGTTATTTGGATAGACCAATGGCATGGGTGGCTTACAGAATGTTCAACTCCATTGATTGATATACTCGCACGCATCTCAAAACTCAACAATCTTCAAAGGGTGTTCTTTTCGTCCTTTCTATTCTAGTACTTTACCATGATCTTCTTTTAATAATAACTGGTCTAATAATAAGGGAGACAATAATCCACTTCTCATGCTCACATTGCCCAAAGAGTGTTGATCCTTGGGTTTGAACATTTCTTTCTTCCTTTTGAAAGTTGATGCTAGCATCGACCTCTTGAAGCAAATAGCCATAATGCATTTATTTTTAATCATCCTTTGATTCCCTTGTCAATCCTAGCATCAACTTCTTGAAGCAAAGTGCTTTAAATTCTTTCTTTTTCATGATCCATTAATCCTAACATCAATGTTAGCATCGTTCTTAATGATCTGGAAACAATGTTTTGGTCCTACTATCGATGCTAGCATTGCCCTTTAGGAGCACCGGTTGTGAATTTGGAATTTCAAAGATTGTCATGAGCATGTACCTTTGATAGTATCAGTGTAAGGATTGGTTGTTATTAATTGAAAAACAACCATGTATCATATTAAAATCCCTAGTTCCATGATGAAACCCTTTCTGCTTCGAAAAGAAATTAGTAAGGTGAGAAATATAGTAGAGCCAATTGAGCAGAGTGGTTGATTTGCTTTTACTGTAGTTTTCAAATTGGGTCTTACTATAGTTGGCAATGGTAGGCAGAGGGCAATGTACAGATAAACATATCATCATGTTCAAAGTGCCTTCAGGTAAGTGAAAAACACAAACATATCTCCACTCCTGACAACAAGGTGCCAACAGAGTCGGAGTATAGTCAAAAAGTAATCGGACTACAAAACTATCACGAGATATAAAAAGATCAGAGAGAAAATCTTGCAAAAGGTAGTGTGCTTCTTGTATATTATGTTTTGGCAGAGAATACATCAACTCAACAACTCAAACTTTCAACAGGAGCTAATACAAGGTTTATAGCCATCCGAGATCAGTCTGACTATTGTAAGGCAATAGTAAGTTTCAAAATGTAACAGTCATAGTCCAAGACATTATGTGGTGGATCAGGCCACTAAGGAGTGCTATTAGGGACAGTTATAATTGTCCCTATAGTTACAAAATGATCCCACTACTTTGTTATAGTATCTCCCTCTTACCAGAGGTGTATTTAACCTATCCCATGGTCAGTGTCCATGTGGGTGGAGGCTATGCCTTCAACACCTAGCACTTCTGGTGGAGAGGCTTTTTTACAAAAAGTTGGGGACACGAACCCATTAGGGGAGAAATGGGGTCTCAAAAGGGCCTCCAATTAGTGTTTCCTAATTTCAAGGGATTATAGAGAGATTTGAGGTGTACCAATGAGAGTGCTCTTTTGTGTGGGGCAATGATGTGTTGAGGTGTACAAAAGGCTAGGTTGAGCATTTATAGGTATGGAGACCTCTCACCCATGGTTTAGACCCATGGTCCTCACTCTTAGCCATTGATTTGATCTCTAATCCAAGGGTCACATTCAAATTTTTGCTAGACCACTCCTGGCCATTAGATCAAGGGGTAGATCTAAGGGATACTATCAAAGGATTAGAGGGATCAAATATAAGCCCTTGATCAAGTAATGGATCGAAGGGATGAGATGAAACAAGGAAGCACCACAATCTTAGCCATTGATTTGTAGGAGATCCAAGGGAGGAGATGGACCAAAAAGGTGCTTCAAGGCCATCCATTTGATTTGAAGGAGATCCAAGGGGAGAGATGCACCAAAAATGCGCTCCAATTTGAGCCATTGATTATGCGCTTCAATCCTAGCCATCCAATTGCATAAATGCATCTGCACCCTCTAAAATGTGCCTCCACTCCACCCTTTAATGGTCTAGCCCATCTCCACCATAGATCTACTGAAGATCCAATGGTCCACAACTAAAGGTGCCTTCTCCCTCTTCAATACCCCTCCTATTTGTCAAAGTTTTTCAGTTTGGAACCCACTAAAGGCATCTCCCTTAAGTCTCCCACCATTTTGAGCATCCTAGGCCTTTGATCCATCCACCTCCATCCAAAGGCCAAGGTTTGCCAAATTCAAAATAAAGATACCCATGTCAGTTGAGTCAATGCTATGGGGCCCTTAGACCATGGGTTACCATAGTGGGTTCAATACCAATTAGCTTAATCCATTCCTTATGAGGCCCTTTTGAGACCCCAAATCTCCCCTAATGCTTTTTTACTAGAAATACTCCTTCAAGTGCACCTTGAAGGTATGTGAAGCAGTAAGGTCAATCATTGTTCCCTGGTGGGTGACTACTGGATCTGCAGTCTCGGTTTTCTCTTTCTTTTCCTGAGTCTGTTTTGGTGCTTTTGGCTCTTCATTGATTTTGCTAGGGCTAGCACACATGGAATGGCTGGGGGTAGTCTTGACTTCAGTGCTAGCATCTTCCTTAGGCTATCCTGCTGTATGCTTAGTAATCTGTGTCATGAATTCTGCATGCTAATTGAAATTTGCAGAAGTCCCTGCTTTCTCTGTTTCAAAGATTGTGAGAGGGTCCTCCAATGGTATCTGCTTCTTCTAGGCATCCTTTGATTTTTCCCTTAAAGTCTCTAGCTCATAGGCCATGTCCTCATAGGCATATGGAGCTGATCCGAAAGCATCGTATGGGCACTTTGATATAATAAAGAGTATGCCCTTCAAGGTATTCCACATCTCTTGGGATGTTTAAACTAGTTGATTCTTCAACTCAAAGAATTCATATTTGCTAAGGAATACGCCATCTACCTCATCGGCCATTTCCCTGAGTTGCTGTTCTACAATTAGTGCATAAAGCTGTTGCTTTAACAAAAGATTCTCAATTTGAAGGTCATTGTGATTCACTCCCATAAGGTCAAGCTGGACAAATAATTTGTCCTTCATTTGGTTGTTGCTGAGAGGGCATCCCCCAGTGGCATGTCCTAGAGTGTATTTGCTAAGGACTTACATACCGCTTGTAATGCCTCATCCTGAGAATGTTGCACTATTGCATTTTTTAATTTGTCGATTCTTTGCTGTCCTAGAGCTCTGTTCTGTCATGCATGTGCTTTTTTGATCCTCTCTGTATTGTATAATGATGTTTGCCACCTCTTCGTTGATATGTGCTGCAAATTCGAACAATGTTGTAATGAAGGGTGCAATTTTGGAATGTGCATTAGGTGTAGTCAAATCCTTCTTTGCTATCTCCCTGATGAGACATGTGTGCAATAGGTGAGCCCAACTTATGCATGTGCCCTTCTCAACTGTGTGGAGTACTGCATATGAATCATCCCGGCTCATTGTGTTTGGCTTAACCAAAGGCTGCATTCTTTCTAGATACCACACCAGGTTTTGGCAGCGGCTTGTATCTTGCACATTACTAATAAAGAAATAATTTTTCTGCATCTTAGGCTATCCGAATTCCTTGTGCATCTCACTATATACATCCTTCTTATATGCAACTTCCTCCCTAATCAAAGGCAATTGAAAAATCTCCAAGATAATCTTGGGTGTCACCATGAGATTGTTGCTCAACATACCTCCCGATTTCTGGAAAGCTTCATACTATGTGCGAGGATCTTATGGAGCCTTCTAGGATGTCCACGGAAGACTCATATACTGAAGCAGGCCAATCTTCTTTAACCATTTCTGGTTTTTACTGAGGTCCAAGGAGACTTTGAAGCTGGCGAAATTGGCCGTCACAATCTGTTTCTTGAGCAGTGGCCGAGGGGGGTTCGTCATTGGCTCTGTCTCCTCACTCTCTGTGATGACTATCACCTTTTCCCCATCTGGGCTTGTTTGGGGGCTCTTTCTTGCCGAAGTTAGGGACTTCTTGCTGCAACCCATCTTGTCGTCTAGAAAAGAAGCTCTGTGAAGGAGCTCTAGCAACGCCTCTTGTGGTTCAGAAGGCAATGGAGTTGTGAGCCTCAAACTACGCTTTGGAGCCATTTGAAGGGAAGTTTGAGTGCAAAATTTGTCGTTCACTGGGCTTGTATGGAGATTCATTGGTAGTATTGCATGTGCCAGATTGGTAGTTTGAAGTGACCATTGGGTATGTGTATAATCCACCTCCCATTCCTCCTTGCTTGTATGAGTCTGCATCATGGAGTCGGTAAGGCATGCATCGGCGATGATGCTTTTCCTCATGGTGAGGGCGTTGTTTGTGTGAGCAGCCTTGTCAAATTTTGTACCGTCTATTCTATGTACATACGGACATTGATGGGTCGTTACGGCTAGTCCAATGTCTTCTATGAGTCGCTAGAGTGAGGGCGGTGGACATGCGGAGCATAGTCGGACTTTGTTGTGATTCATGTGGAGAATCGAAGTCTGACTGTAGGGTTGGACAGTGGGCGAACACTAGAGTCGGATGGACTGGAGTGGGTGGATCGGATGTGGGATTGAATACACAAACAAGGCATCAGACCTCATTCAGAATCCGAAAAGTTGAAAAAGACACGTGCAGCACGTGTGCGGTGGATTGTACTCGGATTTGCTTAGTTTGGTCCCCATCGGAACCATGGTGGAATTCTCAATCGATTTTGTTGGAAACACGTCGGACCATTGTTGGATCGGAGCTCATTGTGGCATCATCATGTTGTTGCCTTTTCTCACCTGCAAAATCACCTTTGTTTATTGTAGAGGAAGTTGAGTATACCTGAAGTGGACTGGAAGTGCGGCTACATCTTTACTACATTGTTGGTGGAGTCGGGGCAGACTGTAATTGTAGCCACTGTTCATGTGATTGCTTGCTATGATGTTGTGTAGAGCTATTACTAAGCTCTTTTGGATTTCCCTTTGAAGGGTGCTTTGAAATGCTGCATGATACCCCATTAGTGAGCTGATAGGTTGAAGTAGAGAGTGTATAATTATATGTACCTCAGAAGGGTTTTGTAAGTGAGATTGTGTTGATCTTAGCCTATGTAGGTTTAGGACTAATGTAAGGCTTAAGTCTAAAACCATTGACTGGTTTCTCAAAGGAGTTGCCATGTAGGTCTACCAATAGAAATGTCCCTTGCTCATTCAATCACTTTGAATAGACCATCATACCTTAATTTGAATTTACCTAGCATTTTGCCTAGTTTAGTATTGAACATCAACACCAAGTCTTCTTTTTTGAAAAGCTTGAATTTAATATTTCTTTTGATTCAAGTTACTCTCCTTTTTTGGATAATGTCAGCTGTATGGGAGCCGGCCAATCTATCTTCATCCAATTGTAAAAGCTGCTCCAACCTTGCATTGATGGAGTCTTCTAGGGAAAGTTTGTTGTCAATTGCCACCTTGAGACTTCTTGCAACAAATTCTATGGGTACTACTACTTCACACCCATACACTAGCTTGAAAGGTGTCAATCCTGTGACCACCTTGTGTGTTGTCCTAAGTGGCTAAAGAATTGAGTCTAAATGTTGATCTCAATCCTTTGGGCGATCAGCATTTGTTCTTCTATAAACCTTTTTCATGAGCTTGTTGGAGCTTTCAGCCAATCCATTGGCTTGTGGGTAATATGTTGTAGGTTTTTTGTGCAGCATCATGTGCATCTTGGTCATTTTTTTTATGCTTTTGTTAATGAAATGGGTCCTTTTGTCAGACACAATCTCAATGGGAACACCAAATATGGTTACAATATTGTGATACAAAAAATGTGCAACTGTTCTAGCTTTGCATGTCTTCAATGCTACAGCCTCAACCCATTTAGTGCAATAATCAGTAGCACCAAAAATATATTGATTACCTGAGAATGTGGCTGTAGGTTTGATTGGTCTAATAAAGTCCAATCCCCACTTTTGAAAAGATCCGAATGGAAGAGTGGGCTGATGTGGCATTCTGTCACTATCCATTGGTCTATCATCCCTTTGACATGACAAGCATGATTTGACATAATTGTGTGCATATTTTAATACTGTGGGCCACTATAATCTAGCTTACATACCTTCCTGGTCAATACCTCTTCTATACCACAGTCTCCAACAATGATAAGGAAAGGTTTGCTTTGCAATACTAACTTTTTTCTTTGATCCCTATTCAATGTTTCTGGGATTAGTCCATCAGTAAGGAAAAATAACATCTTGTCATACTACTTTGGTGGTTCTTCTATCCTTACCATAAATATACCTGCATCAGGGAGTTCATCTGGGATGCTAGTTGGAGCTTCTCGTGACTAGAGTCTGCTCAAATAATCTGCTATGGCATGCTATTTTCATTCTTCACCATGCAAATGGGACCCAATGGCAATGATACTTTGCACAAGCCTTAAATAAATGAGTTTGAGGCCTGTGCAAAGTATCATGGCCATCAGCTCCAATTTGTATGATTAGAATACCATCGAGGCATTTTTTTATACCATCATAAAGGATGCATGGGCAAAAACATGAAAATGTTATTATTGACCATGCAAATGGGATTTGATGGGCATGATACTTTGCATGGGCCTTAAACTCATGGTACAAAAATATGTCAAGGTGGCCTTCTAGGCATGCAAATGGGACCCAATGGCCATGATACTTTGCACAAGCCTCAAAATAGGTGAGTTTAAGGCCCATGCAAAGTATCATGGCCATCGGGTCCCATTTGCATGCTAGAAGACCACCTCGAATATTTTTGATGCATGGTCAAATTTTGATATGGACCTTTGAAAAATGCTTGGATCCTATACCAAATGCACTAATACCTAGCAAGAATATTTGTACCATTATGAATTAGAGGCATGCTAGCTTTCATCATGTTTTGCCCATGAATGCCGAACATGGCCTTAAAATAGGTGAGTTTAAGGCCTGTGCAAAGTATCATGGCCATCGGGTCCCATTTACATGCTAGAAGGCCACCTCGAAATATTTTTGATGCATGGTCAAATTTTGATATGGACCTCTAAAAAATGCTTGGATCCTATACCAAATGCACTAATACCTAGCAAGAATATTTGTACTATTATGAATTAGAGGCCTGCCATCTCTCATCATGTTTTGCCCATGGATGTTGAACATGGCCATGGAAAACTGACATCATGGGACCACAAGGTCCTAGTACAATTAAAACAAGATACTAAACCTAAAATAGTACTCTTAAGTTTCAAAACTTCACAAACCATTTCGTACTATGATATTTTAAAATCTATCAAGAACTGGAACAAAGACAAGCATTCAAAATTTTAGACCAAATTAAAAACAGTGTTAAAATAATATTTCACTTTTCAACTCCTATATTAATGTCGTGGAAGTTAAAACCAAATCTCGAATTACATTTTTAGTATTCTCTCCCATCCTTGCATTAATCCTCCACAACCTTGAACCACCTCTAGACCTTGCAAGCACCTTCCCAAAACTAGGGATGACCTCTAGACCTTGCAAGCATCTCTCTCTCAAATTCATATACTAGGTGTGTTGGTTTTGCTTTTTTTCTCAAGATTTTCTTTCCTTTCCCCTTCCCCTTCCTTTCCCTTCCTCTTCCCCTTCCCCTTACCTTTCCCTTTCCTTCCCTTTACCTTTCCTTCCTTCTCCCTTTCACTTTAGTGATCTAATCAAAATATTTCATCTCATATTACTCGTCAAATCGAAATCTTTCATCTCATTATTATCATCGTGCTAGCGTGGATTAAAGGACACTATCTAGTCACATAGCTGAGAAAACATTGCCCAAGTAATCTCTGGAGAAGATTAAAAATTCAATAGATTACAAACAGATTACATAGATTGCAACTAGCTCTTTTTTTCCCCTGCTCTACTTTGCTCCACGCTCCCTGCTCCAACTCTCATCACTCATTTCCTCCCCTGTTCATCTGCTGCTCATCCACTCATCTTTAACATGCCTACTACCAGCCCCCCTCAATGCTCTATGATCCCAATGTTATCTGCCTTGTCATATAAAGGTGATTACATTGCACTCACCTGAAGTAGAAATAAAAAACTAGTGCATATCCTTCGTTTCCACAATCGATTCCCCACACATCTGCATATCACCACCTTAGATGACATGCTCATAGAGGGCCTCTTTATGGCTATGCCATATGGGCTCCCCCTAGATGTTGACGAAGGCCTCAAATTCTCACAGTAGAGTACTCTCGACTTGTTGGGCGGGCTGTAATCTGAGTCCTAACAATGTGCATGGTCTTCGGCTCCTCCTTTGGCTCCCTAAATTTTTTTAATGCAACAAGCTAGACCGGCAAAAAACTGAATTGTACAAATTCCCTCTTGCTCAAACGAGGCTCTCAGAGCAAAGGCTAGATGTAATCTTTTGGCCTCTCAGTCCACTAGAGTTGTAATGCACTTGATGACATCTACCCTCAAAGGGATTTTTGAGCAACACGATAATAAGATGTCTGAGAAGGCGAGTTTTCTACAAGAGAATCCACTGATGAAACAAAGGTAGTGCAACTTGAGAAAATTCTCAGGGAGAGTGTAGAAGCCAAGGTAGAGGAGGCCACTGCGGTGGCTAGTAATTAACTGCCAGCCCCAGTGGCATCTTAGCCACCATAGATGTGGATGATGAGAGCCACCACCACCAGGTAGTAATTACCACAAAAGTAAATCATGAAGCCTAATCACCTCTAATCACTCATTATCCTACACTCTAGTACTTTACTGAGCATGCAAGCCCAATGAATATTAATCTAATGCCCTCATCATATTCATGCATGCAAGCCCAATGGTGGTAACTGGCAGGTGAGTAATTGCGGGCCATTGCGGTGGCTAGTAATTAACTACCAGACTGGTGGCACCTTAGCCACCACAGACATGGCTAATGAGAGCCACCACCACCAGGCAATAATTACCACAGAAGTAAATCATGAAGCCTAATCACCTCTAATCACTCATTACCATGCACTCTAGTACTGTACTGAGCATGCAAGCCCGATGACTAGTAATTTACTGCACTCATAGTAATCATGCATCCAAGACTGGTGGTGGTAACTGGTAGGTGAGCAATTGTGGGCCATTGCGGTTGCTGGTAATTAGCTGCCAGCCTAGTGGAATATTAGCCACCACCACAGACGTGGGTGGTAATCTTAGATGCCACCACCTCTAATCACTCATTACCATGCAAGGTAGTATCATCTCTTTGAATTAATCAAAATTTGGGCCAACCCCCGCGGTGGCTCTCACCTTGATAGTTCCTTATAGTTGGGCTACAAAATCAAGCCGCTATTCCATTCCCTTAACTGTTTCATCTTCTATTTCTCTCGGCTATTTCTTTCTCCCTTGCACTCGGATTGCAAACTTAAGCGTTGACTATTCCATTTTCTTCATGATTTCATCTTGTATCCCTCTCGATCGTTTCTATCTCCCTTGCACTCTTTCTACAACTTTTATCCCCTCTCATAATGGACCCTGCATAGTCTAGGAGCTCCTCACACAATCTTTCCTCCCCCTCTACTACATAGTGCGAGAGCCCCTCCTCCCTTGATCTGGAAATTGTGACATCTCGAAGCTCCTCACTCTCTTCAAAAGCCCAATCCTGAATGCTCTCAGTGACTTCACTAGGTTGGTACAAGGGGTGAACATGAAGGAGGGATAAATAATCTATCAAGTTCAAAAGATTACTATCATTAAAAGCATGATTGAAAATGTGCTAGGCATTCTTGGAGGAAATTTGCAAGTACACTTCTTTGAGAAGCAGTGGAAGAGATAGAATATTCTAGATGCAAACCCCTATGATCAAATTAATAAAGATGGTATGTCAAGCTTTCTAACTTACCAACAGACGTCCAAAATGTGCTGAAGAAGACAATGCACTTATTTCCTGATACAAGAGGCACTGTGAATCTCTGGCAGGTTCAAGCAGTAGTAGAGCAACTAAAATGATGTGAGGTATCTTTCTCAAGGGCAATCTCCAAGAGCATAATAACAACCTAAAGAATTTTGTGAATGGCAAATCCCAATTGTCATCTCAGTCCACTAGAGTTGTAATGCACCTGATGACATCTACCCTCAAAGGGATTTTTGAGCAACACGATAAGAAGATGTCTGAGAAGGCGAGTTTTCTACAAGAGAAATCCACTGATGAAACAAAGGTAGTGCAACTTGAGAAAATTCTCAGGGAGAGTGTAGAAGCCAAGGTAGAGGAGGCCAAAACGAGGGCCTTTCAGGCATGAGAGCAACTACAAAAATGGTTGAAGAGCATCAAGGAGCTCTGGGATAGGCTTAAAGAAGTTAGAATTGATGGGGACAACAAAGAGCTAGAAATTGTGAATTCATGAGGAAGCAATGAGGCACACAAATGTAAAGCTTTATTCCAAGAGTGGTTACATATATATGCAACTCCCTCCATGTAGGTAGATCCTAGATCCACAAATATCTCCATGATTATCTCAATTAGTCTCACCTCCTATGATCACTCACTCATCACACCAACCTGTAGCACACCTAAACTCACACACTCCTTGCATAGGACTCCAAGCCCATAGGCATACACACACACACATCAATTTGCCCCTTCATTCCCCCCCACAAATTGATGACCTCATCCCTCAGTAGTAGTACATGGGATGCTCTCGAGTCTTGACAAAAATCTTTAGCCTACTGCATCCTAAAGTTCGTAGAGTAACAACCCTACCAACACCAAAAAGCATTGAACATTTAAAATGACCTAATGATGGAGTAGCTGAAAAGGGAGAATGTAGAAACTAGAAAGGTGATGCAAGAACTGCGAGAGAGCTTCAAGGTTAGGAAGGGTGGTGGTAGAGAGCAGCCGAGGTAGAGAAGACAACGAGGCAACTCCCCAGGCCAGAAAGGATGCAGAGAGCAACCACGGTGGAGCAAGTTCCTAGCCACCACGATGGAGTAATTTGCAGCAGCCACAATGATGAAGGCAGTTTTTTCGAAATACTATTGGAATTCCAAAGAGTAAGCTACAAGAACCTACAAGAAGATCACAACAGATGTGTGCACGAGCTTGCTATGGCTTTCGATAGTTATGAAAAGCATTCCTCCTCGATATCCAAACTAGAGTGGAAGTCCTGGAAACATCCAATAAAGATATTTTTTAGCAAGTTACACAGCTTCAACAAATGTTGAGTGATGTAGATGAAGATGTTGCACAGAATGAGCAAAAAGTGGAGGAGATAAAGGAGAACATCCATAGCCTTAGGTTGAGGGAGGAAGGAATGAAGGAGAAACTTTGTCATGTACAGAGCAAGATTGTGGTATTAACGACCACACGATGAATTTCTTTAATCCCACCAATCAGATAGGTCACCCTTGAGTGAAGAAATTTTGGCTGAAAGGGTTTATCAAATCATTGCATGGATGGAGAGAACTAAGCTTCCCAAGTTCAAGGTAGAAGAGAGAGAGAAAGGAAGCATTTAGGAAGAAGATAGAATATATTTGGAATCTACTTGGAATCTCATTCTAGTCACTCAGATTCTAATCAAGCTCTGATACCACGTGTGAACTCATGAGGAAGCAATGAGGCACACAAATGTAAAGCTTTATTCCAAGAGTGGTTACATATATAGGCAACTACCTCCATGTATGTAGATCCTAGATCCACAATCATCTCCATGATTATCTCAATCAGTTACCTCCTATGATCACTCACTCATTACACCAACTTGACACACCTAACTGATGAGTCACTAGAACCTTCTAGCACACCTACACTCACACACTCCTTGCATAGGACTCCAACCCATAGGCATACACACACACACATCAATTTGCCCCTTTAAAAATGATGCGAAAGGAGATCAAAGAGCCAAAAATGAGGGTCTTTACAAATGGCTCTGCAACATGCAAAACACATTAAACATTGAAAAATAGTAGATGATGGAGGAGCTGAAAAGGGAGAATGCAAAAACGAGAGCAGTGATGCATGATCTGTGAGAGAGCTTCAAGGGTAGGAAGGGGAAGTTCAAAGAGTAAGCTACAAGACCTTACAACAAGATTACAATAGGGTTGTGGGTAGAGTGAGCAAAGAGTGGAGGAGATGAAGGAGAACATCTGTAGCCCTAGGATGAAGGAGAAAGGAATCAAGAAGAAACTTTATCATGTACAGAGAAAGATTGTGGTATTGAAGGCTGCAATAGTTAAATCAAATGCCTATGCTTTGGGGTGTTTGTGCATGCAAGATCACAATGTAGAGAATGTCATTTGCCATCACCCAAGTCATGAACACATCAAATGTGCCTACCTGCTACAGCTATCTACGGACGAGAAAGTAGATGTTGCAGCTCAATTTTCCATTGAGGCACAAAATGCAAAAGACTCAGGGGCTCAAATTGAAGAAGGCCAAGCCCGAGCCAAAAGCCTGAGTCTAATTGCAAGGAAAAGAAGCTTGAAGGGAGAAATCGGCCCCCTTCAGGAAAGGAGCAAGAAGGGACGAGCCGCCAACAAATCAATGAAAGAGGAAGTGACATGAAGGGAGGGACCGAGCTCGTGAAGGAAGGAGCTAGCCCCCTTCGGGAAAGGAGCAAGGAGGTTCGAGGAGCTAAAAAAGGCAACCTTCTCAAAGCAATGTCAAACTAACCCCCTAAAGTAAAGGAGTCCTTGAGATGTAATTTGAAGGAAAGGAGTCTTGGAGATGTAATCTGTGTGTAATCTATTGAATTAGTAATTTTCTCGAGAGTCTACTTGGGCAATGTATCTATTTTAGGGTAACACTAGCATGGTGGTTTTCTTTAATTATTATGTGGGTCAATGTTTGCTTGGGTGCAGCCAATTGCTACACCCAAAAATGGCTACACTAGAAAATTGACTACAACCAGTGCAGTGGTTTACTTTTATAATTATGAGGATATTAGCTAAACTACCACTAGCATGGTGGTTTGATTCTATTATTATTATTACAAGTTAAGATGAGTGGCATATATTTCATTTGTTTGGGAATTGTGGATTAGCTATGGGATTTCATATTTCTCAATGTAAGTGTAGTTGTTAAGATATATATATATTTACATATAATAAGATATGTATATGTATATATATGCAATATTATAATATTTCCAAAGTGATTGAGTTGATGTTTTCTTAGCTATGTGACTATATAATGTCCTTTGATAGGCTAAGGACCACCATAATGTGACACAAAAGATTTCGATTAAAAAACTAGTGTGAGATAAAAGACTTCGATTAAACAATCGAATGATGACATGGACATGTCAGGTTGTATGAAAGAAGAATGAGAAGCCTGGGCTCAATGGATTCTCTCCCTATTTAAGTGTATTGAAGACACAACTAAGAGCCCATTATGAGATCTAGCTCAAAGACTCTGTACATCGATCCACCTATAGCAAATCTATGGCATACTCAAAAGACTTTGGAATTCTCATGTTCTATCTGAGAATAATGTTGGATGACCTCCTCGTAGAAACAAACCCAAAGAGGAGGGAGGAAAATAGCTACAAGGAGGGCATGCTTTGCAATTGGGTGTTTCACTTGGAGCTAGCAAAGATGGTGAATATTAATTTCCCTGGCTAGCACTTTTCCTACTCCTTTAAGGTACTTGTCAAGCTCAGGATGTATGTTTCTTTTGGCAGGACATGGTGGCGGCATGAAGTTATATAGAGCACTAATACAAGAATGAAGAGGACCTCAAACAAAAGGAGGATTTGCTATGGGCATACAAGTTGGTAGAGGTAAGCAAGCAGTTGGTGGTCTGAGTGTGTAATGAGGTCATGTTGGGAGAGGTGGGGAAATCCTTCCCTTGAGCAACAAACCCACCTAGTAGTGAGGCTAGCTAACGACAAAATTGTTGAACTCCTAGGAGTCCTCATGAGTATTAACATTAAGGTATTCGAATTCGCATACCCCATTAGATTTGTAGTCATGGAATTCACCCCAGCAGATTGGATATGAAGGCATTTTAGGTAGGCCCTTCCTACGAATGTTCGGGCTTGTACATGATGGAAGCACTGACAAAATCTATTTATGGCATGAGGAGCAAATCATGTGAGTGGATTTGCATACATACAAGGCCCACACACTGTCATGACAACTATTTTCCATGGAATCTAACACAACTGATAGGACTGCATCCCTAAAATTATTCCAAACTTGTGAGAGAGAAGGTGACAAGAAGGAGGTAGATGAATTTTGGTATGCCCCTCTCCCTGAGCTAGATTTCTCTCAAAATTGGATGCAGATTCTGGCATACATCAACTTCCTAGAAAGAATAAGATTCCAAATAACAACCCTTGAGCATGAAGAGTTGAGCACTATGGTTTCCCTTAGAGTGTTTAACGTGCCCAAACCCCACGAGGTGAGCAGAGGGATAGTAAGGATCAAATTAGACCTCCACTAGCTAAGATATGTGGGAGACACTACTGCTCACCATGAGTTATCCTCCAATTGGGCATCATGATTAAGCAAGTTTACCTCTCCAGTCGGCTCCATGAGTGCCATGAAGGAGCCCCCCAAAGCTCCAAAGTTCCAAAAGCCCGAAGGTCCCCACCAAGGCCAGGAGGGACACCACCCCAAGGGGAGCGGAGGAGGAGGATGAAGAAAATGAGGACCTACAGATAGGTTCCTTCCGATTACAAGGCCTACACAATCAAGGATCACAAGATCTTATACCAATAGGCCAAGAGCACCTAGGAAGAAGGGTGCTTCCAAGGATATGATGGACCAACTAAGGTTAAGGAAGTATACCTGGTGTTGAAAGAGGAGGACCCACAACCAAGATTCATAGTAGATGACATCACCCCTAATGAGGAGTGTGCTTTAATTGCCCTCCTTCAAGAGTACAAGGACTACATGGCCTGAAAGTACACATATATGAAGTAGGCGCTTGTGTCTTGGGTCCCTTAGTATCCTGGCAATGACATCGCTTGTCTTCAATAAACTAGCTAGAGCATATGAATAGCCAATATCATCCCCGTCCATTCTTCCCAGCACATCTTCCATGAAGTTCCTAAAGAAGAACACAAGCAAAACTTAGTCACAAATAGTGGACCACAAAAGAGTATAATTTCATTGGAACATGTGATAACCAACGTTGTAGCCCAGACTCTCCTCTTTCTAGCACCACTAGTGGTTACAATCTAGCCTCTACATGTTCATCTTCTGTCATCCTCTATTCTTGTGCCAATCTCAAAGCTGGAATCTCTATCTCTAGTGGTAAAACGGCCTCAGTACCATACACCAACTCAAAAGGAGTGTGACCTGTAGATGTTTTATGAGTGATGTTGTAAGCCCACACGGCTTCAGTGACCTTTTGATCCCACTGGCTCCTATTCCCTGCAGCCATTTTTTCGATGGTTTTACAAAGGAGGCCATTGGTCCGCTCATTTTGACCCATGGATGCTGGATAATAGATACTAGAAGTGTGATGATCAATACCCATGCGATCCATGAGTAACTCCACTGCTTCATTTAAGAATGGACTCCCATGGTCAGAGACAATCTCCATGGGTGTCCCAAACCTTGTGCAGATACATTCAAATATGAAATTTGAAACTGCCTTACCATTTGCAGCGGGGAGGGCGATAGCTTCAGCCCACTTAGTGATATACTGAGTAGCTACCAAAAGATACTTCTTTTTGCAGGTAGTCATGGGCAAGGGCCCAACAAAATCTATTCCCCACTTTTGAAATGGATGGATGGACATCACTGGGTGATGTTGCCCAGGATGCAAATCCTTCCTACCAAAGAATTGGCATGGTTCATAGGTTTTGCAATGCAAAGTGACATCGTTGAACAAGGTTGGCCTATAGTATCCAGCATGTAAAATCTTTTTAGCTGTATAGTCACTGGCATAGTGGCCTCCACAAAATCCATCATGATAATGCTTCAATACCTTAGGCACTTCATCTACATCAATGGCTCGTCTTAGTACCCCATCCATGCCTTGACGGTACAACACCCCATCAAGGAGGGTGTAGCACCTACTATCTCTACGGATCTTCTTCCTCTCATAGCTAGTACTTTCTGGAGGAAAGGAGAAAGCAGTCAGAAACCTGTAGATACCACCATCCCATGGATCCCCAGCTTCTATGGCCACTACAAGGTTTACATCAAGGCACTCCTCTAAATCAATCAAAGCATTCTTCAAGTTGGAACAACCCCCTTTTACAATTTTGAAAGGAAAATCATATTCTTGTAGAATTTCCAGCCATTTGGCCAACCGGCCCATGGGATTTGGTGATTGAAGAACCTGCTTTACAAGACCACTGCTAGTGAGTATAATGGACTTTCCAGCCACATAATGCTTAAATTTCTCAATGCAAAACACCAAAGACAAAGCAATCTTGTTAGCCTCTGAATAGCATCGCTCAGTGTCGAGCAATTATCGAGAAGCAAATCAAACGGGATACATGAACCGATCCTCCCCTTGCTGGAGAAGAATACCTACCAGACTGTGCTCACCAAACCTAGAATTGATATAGAAAGTCTTTGACCAATCTAGATTGCATAGAATGGGTTCTGAAGCCAGAGCATTCTTGATTTGTGCAAACCCATGATCACAATCCTCATCCCAAGAGAAATCAACCCCATCTTTTAATAGCATAGTCATGGGTCATGTCAAAGCAGCATATTGATCAATGAAGCGGTGATAGTATCCTACTAGATTGACAAATGAGCATACCTAATGTTTGGTTGTAGGCGGGGAGAGCTTGAGGATGGCTTCTACCTTCTCGGGGTCAGGCTTGATCAGTTACCTTCTCAAGAATGAGGTATTGAAAGGGTAGAGGATGATGATCCCTCTTGGTGGCTGCATTGAGTTTCTTATAGTTGATGCGGACCCGCCACTTGTTGTTTTTCTTTGGGGTGACTACCACTAGTGAAACCCATTCAGTATTGTGAACCGGAACAATAAACTCAGCCTCTACCAGCTTCTGCAACTCCGAGTGCAAAGCATCGGTTTGTAGGGGCCCTAATCTCCAATACTTCTGAGCCACAGGCTTTGCATCAGGCTTCAGCTCTATCTTGTGCTCTATGGCAGTCACATGGCGAAGGTGGTGGTAGCTAGTTGTAAAGAGGTCAGGGAAATCTTTGAACATTTCTAGGAACTCGTCTTTCTCACTTGGAGTGAGGTCTGGGGAAAGCATAGATTCAAGCTATTGAGGACTAGCTGTTACCTTTTCTGCAGGTGGTGGGGTCGGAGAACCTCCATCATGTAAACTTCCTCCTCTAAGAATTCCTCCCCCCTGTCTGATTCTTCCATTGATTCAGACACCGAGGATAAGAGAGTATCACTATCTTGCTCCTCTTCTTCTTCCGGTTCCATGGCACCGGGTTGCACCGGGATCTTCTCCTTAGAAGCGCCAAAAGACATGTGTCCTATCTTCCAATAGCTGATTGCATCACTCTTTCTCAACCATGGTCTCTCGAGTATGGCTGGGTAACTCCTTCTTTTATCCTCACAATGTCCACTACATAGAAATTGATGGTGGTGGTCAACCCATTAATAGTGATGGGCAAATCCTTAATGACTCCTAGGGTGGTGAGTCATCGACCATCTGCTACCTTAATTCGAGTGGAGGAACGCCTTGTACATTTCAAATTCAATTTCTTCATGATTCGGGGCACCGTGATATTACATGCAGCTCCCCCATCAACACACACATTTTTGACATGGCAATTATCTATGATGACATTGACTGTGTGTGGGTGCCAATCAATTTCTTCAGAGATAGAAGATACCTCTCTTACCTTTCCCTTTTTCTTGTTCCTCCTTGTTGAGAGCCCTTGCTATAGCTCACGTCTCACCTTAGGGCTTAATGCTATTAGTTGAGGGAGCGTGATGCTTAAAGAATGATGAGCAAGGTCCTGAACAATCAAGTAGTCTTCTTGCCTTGAGCCGATGGGAAAATCCGAGGGCGACCACTTACTCATGCAAGATCTTTTAGTCTTCTCTGTTGGTGGGTATGCCATCTCAGCATCTGAGGGCTCTGAGAAGAACACCTTCTTCCTAGGGCAGCCCAGTCCACGGTTTGGAGAGGGGTCTGAGGTGGTATGACTTCTTTTCCCGAGGTCAAGGATCTCTACATTAGAATCCTCAGTGCCGGACTCACTTAGAAGATTCACCCTTGAAATATTGGGGCATTCTGTGCGATAATGACCCTTCTGGTGGCACTCGTAGCATACAACATTAGCACGGTCTCTGGGAGGGCGGTTGGCTTGATTTTGGATGCCGACGATCTCAAGTCGAAGATCATTCAGGGCCTTGGCTAGGTCATTGACTCCAGGTTCTGTTGCAGGGGGGCCTCTTTAGGTGGAGGGGCCGAGGGAGTAGAAAGGAGGGGGGCTTGTGGGTGAGGTTGGGAAAATCTTCGAGGTGGAGGGTGAGAGTATACACCTTGTTGAGGGTAAGCATCTAAGGGAGGACCATACATTTGAGGTGGAGGCGGTGGATACATCCTTGATGAGGGGTGGGGTTATGCCCTTGAGTTAGACCCCCCAGGTTGTTGTTGCAGGAATTGAGGGGGTTGTCGAGGGACAATCGTCTTCTTTAAAGCGGGGTCAAACTGAACTTTATCAAACTTTTGAGCAATATCATGTGCTAGCACCATAGTTTCTAGATCCTCCCATTTAAGCTTGAGGCGGAATTCATCGCTTGCTCCTGCTACAAGATAGCCCAGCACATGCTGAGTCATTCCAGCTCGAAATCTGGCATTGTCCTCTTGTGTGGCAATTAAACGGTCTAGGAGCATGGCCGCTCGATCCACATATCGACGTGCCATCTCACCTTCTGACTGCTTCAAGTTTCCCACCTATAGGTACACATTCTTTGGCTCCTCTTCTTTGCCGAAATACTCAATCATCATTGCTATCAACCTTGGCCAGCTTTGGCGAACGTCTTCGGCCTGCTTCTCATACCACACTTGAGCCAAACCCTCTAGAAATGTGGGAAGAACCAACAGCCATCTGTCTTCAGTAAGAAAGTTGAGAGAAACACAACGGCGCTTGAAGGCCACAAGGTACTCATTTGGATTTTCTTCCACCCATCCACAAAATACGAAAATGTCAGCCATGCTTGGAAGATGGAAAAGAGAGTGGCAAGATGAGGCTTATCTATGGACAAACAATAGAAAGAGGAAGCTTGAATTGAAAGGCAAACAAGAATGCCATGACAAATGTCAACAGTTGGAGAGCTTGCACATCACCTTTAGCTTCTTCCAGTTCTTGTAGTCGCCATGCTATTTCTTCAAGCGGTGTGCGGTCTGGCATCCTTCTTTTGAGCAATGTCCTTGAGGACCTTCCTTATGATCTTTCGAAGTCGGTGAACTCGTATCAAGTATGCCCAACACTTAGTTTCATGATGACCACAACCTTTGCATTCCTTACAAATGATCACCCTCCTTCATGGCTTGCGGCTTTGTTGGGGTGGTACTTCCACTCGCATCATGCGTGATTGAAGTACAAGCTTCACATGCCAAGAAATCAGCAACTAGATTTTGAGCTCGAGGGATATGCTGAATTTTTACCTCTTCAAATTGGTTGCAAAGTTCCAATGCTTGTTGATGTCGTGGAACCAAGCCTTTGCTCTGTACCTTCCACTAACTTGTTCACACACTAGTTGAGAATCTCCTTGCACTTCAAGTTGCTTGGCATGATGTTCTTGTACCTTTTATAGCCCAAAAATGAGCGCCGAGTACTCAGCTTGATTGCAAGTACTTGCAGGTGCAGACTTGCTGTAACAATACTCCTCACCACCTAGTGAAGTGAGCTTCACACCCATGCCAGCAGCCTTGATCGAAGGTTTGTAAGCTCCATCAAATTGAAGGATCCAAGATGTCATCACACCAAGACTAAAATTCGGACATCCCAAGTTTCTCGGTAGTCCAAGATAGGTAGGAGGAGAGGGTGAGGAGAATTCAACACTTGAGCCAAACGTTCAACACCAAATAAACTTGCAATCCTTTGTTGATAGTTTATCTTTAAACCAAAAAGAATTACAACTTGAAGCTCAAAATGAGGCACAAAAGATTGATTAGGTACAAATGGATTCCTTGGTCGAAACATTACCAACCATAGCCGAGGCCTAAAAACCTTTGTAGTGAGATTGAGAATAAACGATTCAAGACGAGCTTATCCACAAGAATTAACAAGCAGATGCACCAAATCTCCCCCTAAGCTTGGGAAGCATCCCACCCTTCGATGAAGGACACCGTTTTAATTACCTCTGAAGCAGCAAGTAGTTCGATCATCGCACAATGAGTAGAAGTAAAATCAAAGTTCTCCCAGTGTATCAGTAGTTCTTCACCATGAATCATCCATGGTGTATCATTCCACCCGTCATCTCCTTGAACAATGCACTGGATAATTAGCCATTGAAGTTGGACATGAAGATCAAGGAAGAGATCTTGTGCATTGGTAGCCATAAGGTGCGGAGGACCAGGCACCAAATCCTTAAACGCGTCGAGAAGTGACATAAATATCCACCCTCCTCGTGTGGCATACGTTTGTAAAGTGAGCTTGGAGAAGTTTTGAATCGACGATCTAGTAGGAGATGTGAATAGAGCACATGAAATGAAGTACTTTTGCTTTTTATAGCAAGAGCAAACTCCCCACAGTTAGAGAGTTACAGTTCCCGAGATTTCAATATATAAACAAAAATCATTACATTTTCACACTTCCAACTTGTTGGCCCCCAATGATAAGTCTCCCTTTTGTGAAGGGGGAGGTCTTGGGTTCAAATCCTACTATTTAATAAAAAGAGAGGAGAGGAGAGGAGAAGGAGAAGAGAAAGAGAAAGAGAAGAGAGAGGGGGGGTGCAGGATCTGCTATTACAGTTTTGCAGAAACTCAGAAAATTGTCCGCGACCAAAAGACGCAGCAGCCCAGAAAACTGTCGCATGGGTGAACACAGTAGACGCGTGGAGCGAGAAAACTGTCCGCGACCAAAAGATGCAGTAGCCCAAAAAACTGTTGCGCAGGTGAACGCAGTAGACGCACGAATCGAATGCGTGTGCAGTAGCTTAGAAGGAGCACAGATGGTACAGTTTTGCAGATGCGACCAGTATGAGTGGAAGATTCGCCACTAGCCGTGGAGATTTCGATCCCAGTAGCTACACCATTTCTATTAGCTGAAAAAGAATTCAAGATCTGAGGCTAGAGCTAAGCATGGCGACGCTCGAGGGCCATAAGGGAAAGGAGATCGTGATGGCGAACCGTTATCATGGGAGGGAAAAAAGGAATTAGAAGGGGAGTGAATGAAGAGAGAGACTATGACACAAGGGGAAAGGGAGAGGGGGAAGAGAAGCATGTACATGATAGGAAGAGGAATGTAAAGATGGAGACATCAAGGGAAGAGGACTATACTTTATTTGAAAGAAAGGATGAGAGGGAAATATCAAAGTACTAGCTAGGTGACTTTACAAGAATGAGCGTGTCTCATCAAGGAATAGCCCCCTCCTTTTATAGCCAAAAGAGGGGGTCTCTCCTAATTAATGTATCCTCCCACATGCATGGTGTGTGTGGAAAAGTCTCCCATGTGGGCTAGGTGGTTACACACTCTCAATTGCGTGCGACAACCCTTTGCCTCAATTTTCCACATAAATCAAGCCCCATATCTCAAGTCTATGATACTCCCTTGGTCTCTTCCCAATTTTATAATATGTTCAAACCTCTAGGAGGACAAGTGGAGGGTTGGCACAAGGAATCTTTCCACCTCATCCTGCTTTTTCCATTATTTAACTTACTCTCTTGGACCTTTTATACCTCCCCCACATGGGCCTATCCCATATGGAGGGAATAACTCAATATAATATCCATCTCCACCTATTTTATATTACTTCTCCCATGGACTTTGAGCCATATCTCACTAAATGTAGCCTAGGTGGAGGGGTGGCACATGGAGGAGCCGTGCCACCTTACATTTTATAATATTACTATCATGGATTATGTACAGCACACCTTATGGATCCTCTTACGTGGAAGGGTGGCACATGGTCATGCCCTACCACCTCAACCCTGGGCCCTATGCACACCATATTTTATTATACTATTGCCACATATACAAACACACACACATATTAATGCCTTTTTCCTTAGACAATTTTATCCATAACAGTACTTGTTGGAGACATCCTTGAATGGTGCTGTAGTGTAGAGAAGGAGAAAGTGTGGAGAAGAAGACTTGAAGGAGCAACACACAGGAAGGGGGAGGGCGAGGAGGAGGAGGGATGGAGAGGAGGGAGGACTAGCAGTTGAAGAGGAGGGATGGAGGGGAGGACCAACAGGTGTGGAGGAGGAGGGGAGGGGGAGGACCAGCAAGTGTGGAGGGTGAGGAGTAGGCATGGAGGAGGAGGGAGGAGAAGGAGGGAGGGGGGAGGAGGAGCAGGCATGGAGGGGGAGGGAGGGGGAGGGGAGAAGGGACAAGCATGAAAGAGGAAGGGAGGGGGAGGGGAGGAGGAGCAGGAATGGAGGAGGGAGGAAGGGGGAGAAGGAGGGAGGGGGAGGAGGGAGTGAGGAGAGGAAGGGGCAGGAGGAGGTAGGGGGAGTAGGAGGGAGGGGGATGAGGGAGTGAGGGAGGGAGGGAGGGGGGAGGGGGAGGGAGGTAGGGAGAAGAGAGGAGGGAGTTGTGTAAGAGGTGGGTTCACTTGTGGGCTTAACCCACATAGGTGAGGGGGGGTTAGGACTTTTTGGGACCCCTTGGCCCTTTCATTAGGACTAATCCATTTCTTAATTCATTCCTTAGGAAGCCCTTTTGAGACCCCATTTCTCCCCTAATGACAAAAAGTCAGAGATGATGTGGGGCAATGATCATTGCACTTGACAAAAGTGCAAGCAATGGTGTGCTAGCACCATGTTTTAAGGAAAGAGGAAACATTATAATGGAGTGATAAAGAAATTTGTCTAGTTTTGCAATAGTAATGTGACCCATACATGGAAGGTGAATAAATACATCTAGGGTTTTCTTGGAAACTCTCTAGGTGTTTCAAAGGTTGCATGTGGGACATCAATGACTATGCATGGGAGGGAGAGCCTGATCATGGTGGTATGGTTTGCATTTGAAACTGGTGATGTTGATGATGTCATGGCCAGCTCGGCTTGTATGCATGGCTTGTATGCAACAAATCCATACACTGAGCCATATGCACCCATCTCATCATGATGGAAAGCTAGTGTCATGGAGATATAAGTTGGATAAAGAATTCAAAGAAAGGATAAGAAAGGAAGCTATAGATATTCGGGAGATTTTAAGAGAGAGCATTCTTATTCCAAATGAGGTGCATGTTTTCCACATTCATACACAATTCAATTAACAAGGGACTGACATACTCTGTCTCAATTTTAGAATTCCCACATTGTACTTGTCTTAATACACAAAGGGAAGCACATGTCTTGCACATGTACTTTGTGTTCATTGTAGTGTTGGGGTTTGAGTGATACAAAGCAATAGTTTATACATCAAGGAGACTTGGCAAATGTGAGGCAAATGTTGAGTTGTTTCAAGCTCTAGGTGGCAAAAGAAACAATTTGAATCATATATTCTACCTGTACCTATGTCATTCTCTCTCCATACAGATCTCAATGTGAAATTAAGGAGAGGAATTATTTTAATGTGATGTGTAATCTGCTCCTTTCTTTTGGATGGTGGTTGTATGGAAGATGTCAAGTATATGGAGCAAGGAGATGTATAGTGTGATATTTGTCTTAGTATATGGAGCAAGGAGATGTGTAGTGTGATATTTGTCTTCATGAAGCAAGTGATTAGCAGGGATGTTTTTATCAAAGCTATTCTAATATATTAATATTAAATCTTGGTGAAAGTTTATTGAGGTGATTTTTTTTATTTCAATGTTAATAGAACATTTTATGATTTTATATATTTTCTTTTGAATTTTGAAGTATAAGATGCAAATCTTAGCGAAACTTCACTTTTTTTTTCATAAACATTTCAAATCATGGCAAATCTTTCAAACATTTATTTTTAACTAGGCATACAAACGTTCAACATCAACATAAAATTTTAACAAAAACTAGCACCAAAAAACATCCATTGGGAGTAGTATGTACTCATACAAGCATGGCGAGATGTAAATCTAAAACTTGTGTGCAATGTTAGTTCTTTTATGAATCTTATACTCTAAAAGTACCACTATGTGTTTGTTTATCCAATTTGCACTACAAGGCATAGGCCCTTTTTCGACGAAAATACCGACGCTTTTTACATTATTATTATTTTTAAACGAGTGCAAACGTCATTATTAAAGTCGTTAAAAGCATCGAAAAAGAACGGTCGCTATATAGCAACGTTGATAAACATCGCTATATAGCAACACTGATAATCATCGCTATATAGCGACACTGGTAAATGTCGCTATATAGCGACAATTAATAGAACTTAAAAAAAGCATTAGTGGGGCTAAACAGGGCCATAGCGAAACAATGTTTGTTGTATATGTTGGACATCTATATGCTTTTGTTGCTTGATTTGCAAATCTTAACGAAACAATGTTTTTTTTTTTGTAATTACAAAAAAAAGTTTTTTATTACAAAATCTCCCTTGCGAAAAGGGTGATACAAAATTGCTCAAATAAAATGATCAAGCAACAAAAGCATATACATGTCGAACATATACAACATTGTTTGTTACAAAATTACCCTTTCGAAAAGGGTGATACAAAATCGCTCAAACGAGCAGATATACAAAATGACATACATGGTGAAGTATATGCAAACTGCTCCTACTACTTCTACTACTACTACTACTACTACTCATTCGAATCATCCTCATCCTCATCCTCATCTTGTTGGCCTGATCCTTGGTCCTCGCGAGCAGAGCCTTCTCCCTGACCCTCGTCACACGCATCTGATCCTTGGCCCTGGTCATCGCTCGCCTCCAGTCATGGGACGCTAGAGCTTTGACCCTAAGAGTGAACCATATAAATTGAAAATTACATTGGAACTTAAAGAATAAAACAATTTAAAAGTTGAGATTACAAGTAGGAGTAGACTTATACCATGTGAGAAGCCACCTCAGCCCAATCAACCGTCACTCCCATTGCCTCTTACTCAATAAACCATGGCTAAACTACGACTTTGTTCCTATGTGAAATGCGCATCGCGTCTCTACATCTATAGGAAGACAACCCATCGTAGCTTGCTGTGGATCCAATTTACGAGAGTTAGAGTCAGATAAGGTGCATGTAATATGTAGTAAAACAAATAGAATAATAGGAAGTACGCAAGGTTGATCTACGATGCTTCGAGACCAAACCCATGCGCTCTCGCATATAATTTAGACATGCTCATGAGAGAAGAAAAAGAGGGAAAAGAGAGAGGAAAGTGAAAAAGAGATTGAAAGAGGGAGACATATGCTCATGCATAAGCATAAGCATAAGCATTAGAGAAGGAGACATATGCTCATGCTTATGCTTATGCATGAGCATAAGAGAAGGAGACATATGCTTATGCTTATGCATGAGCATAAGAGCATGAGCATGAAAGAGGGGAAATAGGGGGGAAAGGAGGAAAAGAGGAAAAGCGATTCAAAGAGGGGAAAGAGGAAAAGAGGAGAAGGAGAAGGAGAAGGAGAAGAAGAAGGAGAAGGAGAAGGAGAAGGAGAAGAACACTATATTAGAGAATTTGGGAAAATCCCAATTCCCACGAAATAAAATATAGTCACTTCAAAAGTAAAATTTGATGTTTTTTATTGAAACATTAGCTCCATTGAGGACCCAAGTTTCAATTATGTTGGGGGAGACTAGACCATGCACAATACTTTCCCAATTCCTAGAAACCCAAGCAAAAATCTTCCGTATGTTGCTATGGCAAAAGGCCTTAATAGATGTGAACATGGTATACATCGAAACCACAAACAAAAGCCAATTTATAGATGTTGCATTAGGAAGATTCATTGGAGTAAATTAAATTGGAGTATTGATATATGCAATAGGATTGTTATAGATCTTTGACATCCATCGTATAAATGTGGTCTTCAAAAACAAAATTAAACTTGCAACAACTGTCAATTTTTATTTGGTATATTAGATGTATCAAATTAATGTCAAATGCATATGTTTCTATGTTGTATTGACATATGCAATAGGATTATGGTAGAGCTTTGACATCCATCATATAAATGTGGTGTTCAAAAACACCGTTCCATCACAATAGAGCTCATGAAACTCTCCATCACAATAGAGCTCATGAAACTCAGAGACATGGTCTTGATAAAAACCTTTTTTTAAATTTCTTTCTTGTACTAAATATAATCAAAACCATTGACACATAGCCAATTTTGCACCACATCGTTTAACATAATCATTAACAATTCCATACTAGTATTCATAGTCACAAAGTAGCTCATCTCCGAAGGAGATATCCTTTATGGTTTGCATAGTAATGTAGCCATGGGCACTCAAATTTCCTTGTGACTTCTGAGCCCAAGGTGGTAGTTTAGGGATGTATACAAATATAACATTTGTTCTTTCTTTATAATACATTGAGCTATTTATATATCCAGCAATGTTTCCATACAATACATCTCCCACAATACATTTCACATCTGTCAATGGCTCAATGAATGGATCTTCAAACATTCCATAAGTCTTCATCCTTGGGAAAAACTTGAGGAGAGATCTCCAAGTATCATAATCATACTTTGGACCATTATATACCATCAAATCTTGTTTTTTCTTGATGCTCGTATGTACAAAAAGACCATATCCTACCCCAGGTATTGTTGATTTCTTTACTTCATAATGGATGCCATTCATTTCGAACACATGCTCAATGGGTATGGGCAATTTATGTTTCCATAAGCCATTGGATGCAGGATCAAAATTTGTAATAAGATAGCTCTTCAACTTTTCAGGACAATCTGCAACACCTATCATATGTTTAAAATCAAAGAATCATTCTTTTAGTGGAGGAATACAAACTCACATCATAAAGCACATAGCATTTTTTGGCCAAGGTACTAACTCAATGTCTATTAATTCTTTCACAAAACAAATTGAAACATAATGTTTTGCAAATCAGATCTAAATAAAGTTCAAATATAAATCAGAATGTAGGTACAAATGTTTTAGTTGAGCATTTGTGTTTGCAACTCTAATTAACAAGATCACTCACATTCCCTAAGGGTTGTCTATGCAATAAAATCGAATCAAGTTGGCTAAGAATGCCCTTGCAGCATCAGCAGCGATTCCCCTTTCCTTGCATCCAAGAACCATAGCAAAGCGTTTTGCCTCACTATCTTTCAATGGCCCCATTTTGGCAATTTTTCCTAGCATGCATTCTTCCTCTTCATTCAATGTAACATGATGAGCATGCACCATACTTCTTGTAGTAGGACAAGTCCCTCTCACTCTAGTTTTGGTTATAGGTGAAGTAATATCTTTCTTTGTGTCTTTTTTTGAACTACGAGTAGACATATGAGATTCAACATTCATCCTTTCGAGAACTTCTTTGTTTTTTTCTTTGAATTCAAGGATCACTGGTTGAAAATAATAGAACATATCATGCCCTTCGACAATCGGCAAATCTGTTAGAAGAGATGGCACTGCGCACATCTACTGCATCATCTAGCATCTGTAGGTACGGTAATAACTCATGAAGCAAAATAGAATCACCACAATCTATATCAAATTTTGTAGGGAAAATGCAATTTTCTGCTGGATTAACACAACCCATGTAAGGTGAAACATCAATGAACACTATTCTTGCTGGTTTGCATTCCTCTTTAAAACAACACCACACTCTCATTAATGGTTTAAACTCCGCTTCCACATTCATCCTATCTGGTCGAATGATTCTACTCTTTGTATGCTTGTGGCATGCCATCGCACCCCAAACCATGAAGAAATGTAACTTTCTGTTAACATGATGCTCCAAAGTGTCCAGCATGTGTTGCACCATGCCCTTTTCTCCTCCAGTGGACCAAATGCCAACATGGTAGTGATCGAGCAACCATTGTAGAAACTCTAAACACCCAGGACGGAGAACAAGCCAATGCTTCCCATTGTGCAAGCTCATATGTTTATTTGACTTCGAAAAACAATGCTCGAGCAATAACCCTTTCAAATCTATTATCACTGCTAGTCTTATTTTTGTTATCACCTCTTTTGACATTATTTCTGAGGGTGACATTATGTCTTCTCCTTTACCTTCTAAGATTTCTTCCTGCACCTTGGCTTCATACAATGACATTGCATCTTCTCCTTTACCTTCTAAGCTTGCATTCACATTTGTCAATGGAACATTAACTGCAGACATTGCATCCTCAACATTTTCAATCAACCATGTTGAGCTTGGAACTTGCATGCTAATGTTCAAATTAGGCACATAATGAATCATTGGATCAGGTGTCACATGTACAGGCAATGCTTCTAGCGATGAGAAATTGAGATGGCCAATATCTGTTGATAAACAAGGAAATGAAATTCATAAGTAGAAACAAACTGAAACATTGGAGATCTAGGAAGGGAGAGAACAAGGTGAGCCTAGCACTTGATCCCCCATGAAGACAAATTCAATTCCTTCTCATAGGTTTACTTTTTATGCTTGGTTTAAAAGGTTTGTTTAGCTTTGCCTTTTAAAGTTTTGGTTTTTTAATAGTTTTAGATTTTCTAGTTTGCTTTTAAAGTAATAGTATGATTTTAAAGTGTAATAGCGTGAATCATGACGATTTTTTTGAAAGTAGGATCTCTAGATTTGAATTTCAAAATTTGAAACTTGACGCTTGAAATTTGAATTTTTTATTTTAAATTTTGAATTTTGAATTTTGAACTCTAAATTTTAAATTTTAAAATCTGGATTTTCAATTTTTAAATTTAACGTTTGAAGATTTGTCCATGTGGCCAAATCTTCCTAGTGATTTGAAAGAAGATTTGGCCATGTGGCCAAATCTTCCTAGTGATTTGAAAGAAGCTAGAAACATTTGGTAGCACGGCAAAATCTTCCCAAACCCTAATGCTTTGAAAGATTTGGCCACATGGCCAAATCTCCCAGAACCTGGTGATTTGAAAGAAGCATGCAAGAGGAGGTTGCACGGCCAAAACTCTCCATACCCTAGTGCTTTGAAAGAAGCCTAGAAGATTTGGACACACGACCAAATCTCCCCAAGTTTGAAAGAATGCCACAAACAAATCTTCTCAGTGCTTTGAAAGAAGTCACCAAGGTCTCGAAGGATTTGGCCGTGCATCCAAATCTTGCTAGCTTCTTTGAAAGCACCAAGGTCTGAGCAGATTTGGCCGTGTGGCCAAATCTTATTGCTTCTTTCAAAGCACTACTGTCTTAGGATATTTGGCCATGTGGCCAAATCTTGTTGGCTCCTTTCAAAGCACTAGGGTCTGGGGAGATTTGACCATGTCGCCAAATCTTGTGGGCTTCTTTCAAAGCACCAAGGTCTAAGTAGATTTGGATGTGTGGATGAATCTTGATGGCTTCTTGAAAGCACCAGCGTCTTGGGAGATTTGGTTGTGTGGACAAATCTTGCTATCTCCCTTTCAAAGCACCATGGTTTGTGAAGATTTGGCCATGTAGCCAAATTTTGCTGCCTAAAATTCAAAGCACCAAGGTTTAGGAAGATTTGGTCTTGCAATGAAATCTTGTAAAGCATTTTCATCCTAAGTCACACCATCAGATATCAATATTGAACTATAACAAATGCTATGTACTATGCAGGTGCCACATTGAAAGTGGGGGTTAAAGTCAACTTGCTTGTCAGTGGAAAGATTGTTGCCATTGGGACAATATTCTCTACATCACATGATGACATGTGCCAAGGTATGCCCTTGGGAGAAAACAATGTATCGGTGGCGATCGATATTTGTATGGATGAAAGTGCACTTCTTCCATTTCCTACAATGGATGCATTCTTAGTCTATGAGGCTTTGGGTAGTGTTGTTCGTTGGAAAGCACGATCAATGAGTTGTGTGGACAATGTCAATGGAGCTATTGTACCAATGAATGATATAACATCAGATACCATTGACGTTGAACCTCTATGTGAATATGATGAGTTTTCCATTCGAGAATCATGGAAGGACAAGAAAGTCTTAATATGGGATGAGCAGAAAACCAAGAGCATTGCAGAGGGTGTTGTTTTGTATGTCTACCCATTTGAACCTATAAATTTTGAGATGCTTGGTGAAGGTAATCTAGGTGTGGGAATTGAAAAGTATCATAGTGATGTATGAGGCATCGATACCATCCACTTAATAAAATGGCCCATTGCACAAATAACCTTTTTAGATGGAACTTCATTAAGAATCGATGACACCAGGAATTCTTCAAGTGGTTCTGGGAAAAAGCACATGGAAGATGAGGACCCAATGGAAAAATCCACAAAAAAGAGGCGTTACTCCATGATAAAGAGAAAAGCTAAAAAACATGATATGCCATTAGCATCATCTAGACTCACAAGGGATGCGGTCATAAAAGTATCTATGATTGATTGTTGGAGGGGAAAGAGAGGGGAAAAGAGGGAGGAAAAGAGAGAAGGAGGAGAAGGAGAAGGAGAAGGAGACATATGCTCATGCTTATGGGAGGTAGCAAGCTAAGGTTGTCCACTTCCGGACCACTTTTGGGTGAGTGTGACACCCACTCGAGTGAAAATACAAAGGTTTTGCTTCGGTGTGCAATACCTCAATCGAGGTATTATCTCCAATGAAACTCACACACGAGGACAACCGAGCCAAGCCAATACCTCGATCGAGGTCCTCGACTTTTTTCACCGAACCGAGCCTATAGCTCGATCGAGGTCTTGTGGCATGACACCTATACCTCGTTCAAGGTATCGTGGCAATCCAGCTATACCTCGATCGAGGTATTGTGGCAAGTCCACATACCTCGATCGAGGTATCATGGAAAGATGTCTTCGATCATGTCAAATACCTCGATCGAGGTATGTGCCATCTGACAGGGCAGTTGACATACCTCAATCGAGGTAACGTGGCAAGTCCACGAACCTCGACCTGGTATGCTAGACCGATGACTTGGCTGCATGTCCGATACCATGATCGAGTAATGTGGCATCCGGCTAGCAGCTGACATACCTCGATCGAGGTATCGTGGCAGGTCCATACCTCGATCGAGATAGATGGATCGATGTGTATGGGGCATGTCAACTACCTCGATCGAGGTATCGAGGTATGATGGAGCGATGTATATGTGGCATGTAAAATACCTCGATCGAGGTATCGTGGCATGTCTATACCTCGATCGAGGTATGATGGATTGATATGTATGTGGCATGTGAAATACCTTGATCAAGGTAGCGAAACCCTAAATTTTCGTATATAAAGAGAGGGACCCCCCTCATTCTTCATACCTCGATCGAGCTCCTCCTCATCGAAATCGACGGATTTGTGGGAGCTCGACGGAATCACTGCAACGACAGAGAACGATCGATGGACAACGATGAAGATGGACGGAGTGGGAGATTCCAGGTAAGGTTTTTTTTATGTAGCTTTTTCTTTTGCGAAAATTTATTTAAATTTTAGTTTATAGGAATAATAATAAAATATTTCTAAATTTCAAATGCATTTTAAAGTTTTTTAAAATTATTTTTTGAATTACATAATTTTTTATTTAAAATGTGAAAATGTATATATTTTGTTTTTTAAAATCATCTTTAAAAAAAATGAGATTAAAGTTATTTTTTAAATTAGTGCTATTTTTATTTAAATAAAAAAATGTTTAAATTTTATTTTTAAAAATCATCTGTTTTTATTTAAATGTCAGAAAGTATATATTTTGTTTTTTAAAATCATCTATTTAAAAAAAAAGAGATTAAAGTAGTTTGCATGTTATTTTTTTTAGTGAAGTTTTGAATTAAATATAATGTTTAAATTTTGTTTTTAGAAATCATCTATTAAAAAAAAGAAAATAAGAGTCTAAAGTAATTTAATTATAAAATATTTCAAAATTTCAAATGCATTTTAAATTTTTTTCAAATAATTTTTTTTAATTACGTAATTTTTTATTTAAAATGTAAAAATGTATATATTTTGTTTTTTAAAATCATCTATTTAAAAAAAGAGAGATTAAAGTAGTTTTTATGTTATTTTTTAAATTAGTGCTATTTTTATTTAAATAAAAAAACATTTAAATTTTAGTTTTAAAAATCATCTTTTAAAAAAAAGAAAATAAGAGTTTAAGGTAGCTTTTATGTTATTTAAGTTAGTGAAGTTTTTATTTAAATGTCAAAAAGTATATATTTTGTTTTTTAAAATCATCTATTAAAAAAAAAGAGATTAAAGTAGTTTGCATGTTATTTTTTGAATTAGTGAAGTTTTGAATTAAATATAACGTTTAAATTTTATTTTTAGAAATCATCTATTAAAAAAAAGAAAATAAGAGTTTAAAGTAGCTTTTATATTTTTTTAATTTATAGGAATATCTAATTTAATTATAAAATATTTCAAAAATTCAAATGCATTTTAAAGTTTTTTTAAATTATTTTTTTTTATTACGTAATTTTTTATTTAAAATGTGAAAATGCATATATTTTGTTTTAAAAAGAGGAATTAAAGTAGTTTTCATGTTATTTTTCAAATTAGTGCTATTTTTATTTAAATAAAAAAACGTTTAAATTTTAGTTTCAAAAGTCATCTTTTAAAAAAAAAGAAAATAAGAGTCCAAGGTAGCTTTTATGTTGTTTAAGTTAGTGAAGTTTTTATTTAAATGTCAAAAAGTATATATTTTGTTTTTTAAAATCACCTATTATAAAAAAAAGAGATTAAAGTAGTTTGCATGTTATTTTTTAAATTAGTGAAGTTTTGAATTAAATATAACGTTTAAATTTTGTTTTTAGAAATCATCTATTAAAAAAAAGAAATTATTGCGGTGTGCGTTTATCTATCTTTATGTGGAATATTATAGATTATATAGTTGGTTAACAGTTGTTTCATAATTTAGGTAGAGTAAGTAGGCTAAGTTAACAAGCTAGAGCAAGATGATCTAGTTAAGGCCTAGTCAAAAAGTTGTTTAGGGCTAGCTATTCCCAACTAGCTAGGAGCCAGTCATGCCAACCAATCATTCAACAGATGCTCCAAGTCAAGCAGTATAACCAGGGTTATCTCAATGACCATAACCTATCTCTATCCTATAAATATTGTCATTTCCTATATATTCTATACATTTAAAGATGCTATTCTACTTTAGTTTGGCATATGTTTAGAGGTGCAATTTGACTTCCACTTGCAATTATTGAGAGGTGCATTTGTCCACCTTCATGTGCAATATTCTAGTATGCAGGTCTTGCCTTGGCTTATATCTTTCAAGTTAGCATCTATTCCTTGTACTCCATTTTAATGTATTGTACATAACATTTTCTTTCTATCACTCAGTATCTTTACATCTCTCTTCCAAAAATACACCTCTACTACATACTTTGACATGCTAGTAGAGCCCATGGTAGTCTAGAGTCTCGAAAAATGGAGGGAGCATCTAGAACAAAAGCCATTTGCTCTTAATTACAGCAAGAGTGGGTAGTATAGACAAGGAGAATAAGCTTGAAGAAACCAACTTTCTAAAGTAAACAACTTGTAAATAATTGTAAATATGAATTGAATTTGCAACATAGCACTATTGTAGGCATAGCCACACATTTGGCCCATCTACCGGTAGGTGCATAGGATGATCCCAATGACATCCTACCTCATCAAGGAGTACATATAAATAGTTTTCATTACATAAATAGATTATAAGTCATATTGAATAGAATATTATTTTCATTACCGAAATAGAATATTAATTTCCATGTGTTTTTTTTGTGCATGCGCTAGCCAGTGCACAGGTTCTGGCACCACTATTTGTGATTCTGAGAGCTAAGATGAGGGCACTGTAGGATGTTAGGACACCCCCTCACTTGGTTGCGAGTCTAGATAGTCATTGATGCTCTGGGTCGATTGGGCACAGTTGAGGACGTTGTGGATACCTTTCAGGCACAAGCTAAGGCTGAGATCACTGGTCATGGCTTGGATTGGAGAGCCATTCGAGAGTTGTTTGAGCATGAGTCACCTCACAGGCAGGCCTTAGAGGATATGTTTTGGGATGGTCACATTGAGGCATTGCGACCATGATCAGGGCTGCCCTTTCATATTTTATGTTGTAGGCACCCCGTCATAGCAGCACACATTTATCCGAGATATCTTGCTGCGAATGGTGGTCGATTGCCTCACAACTGCTAGATAGCCAGGTCATTTGCCATGCAGCTATATGTCGAGTTTGTGCTTGGTCATCGGGTAGACTACCTTAGTACCCATCCAGGATCAGGAGCGGGACATGGTAGGATGGGGCGTCAGGAGCGTCAAACTGCAGGTGTTCAGTGTCGACGCAAGGCACCAGAGTTGCACACTATCCCTGCACCAGCATTGCGAGTTGTTGGAGGATGGATTAGGGGGGATGTTCATTCAGTGGCATCATCCTTGCATGACATGGTCTCTACCCTATCGAGATCACTTTCGATTCCACCTCCCACATCTATGGAGCCTCCCACATCTACACCACCTCCCACATCTACACCGCCTCAGTATGAGTTGGAGACTCGAGACGCATGGATTGCAAAGTTGGAGGCATTGTTGGCCGAGTCTAGGGATGAGGTTAGTTATTCTGATTATTTTAGTTTATTTTTTTGTTGCGTGTTTCGAACTGAAGCTTTTTGGTTAATTCTCACCATGTACATGACATGTTTGCATTGTAGGCACATCTATTGTGACAGGATATGGAGACTTGTGTACAGCTATTAGAGGCAAATTTGGAGGAGTAGAGGATTGGGATACACATAGCGTACCATTGAGCGGAGCACTATATTTTGTAGTTGAGACATATTAGTCATGATCCATCTCACCATAAAATCGATCCCAGCGTGGCCCTGTACCTTGCTCCTCCCGACTAGGACACCCATAGATGCACCAGTCATAGCCAGGCTTCCTACCACCACTTGCGTCCTTTGCCACGAGGAGTTTGACACTCTAGGGTGGTTTGGACTAGGGTGCGGCCACATCGCACATCTTCATTACATGACCCGCCACATGGTGGCACGATCAGTGTGCCCTGTATGCTTTAGTGACATTGATGTGGCCACATACAGAGGACTAGGCATGGATGATCTATATCCTTGTCATCGCCAGGCCATTGATCCATTTGCCTGTGTGGTCTTGATAGAGCACTACAGGGAGGAGGCACAGAGAGCTTTGCTGTAGTAGGAGGGTGCTGATACGTCAGTGGTTGCAGCGTGTGTTCCGCGACGCTTGTCATATGGTGATTTCATGCCAGGTGACAAGGCACAAGCGGAGGAGGCATGCCGTATTGAGCGAGAGGTAGAGCTTCAGACATCATTGCAGTTGTGGGTGGAGCAGCACCTTGGGCGGGGCCGAGACCAGCATCTTCTACATGTAGAGACAATTACTAGCGCTGGATTTAAGGCACGAGTATTCGCAAATGCACGACTTTGGGAGTTGAGATGCACATACATAGAGGAGGCGAGGGAGGCAGAGATGGCAATAGTGGCTCATGCAGCATGCCCTCCTCTTCATCAGGATGAGGTTGGCCCATCTCATGCAGGAGATGAGGTTGGCCCATCTGATCCGGCTTTGCCTGAGGGCACACAGTGGACGGTTGGGCAGTGGGTCATATAGGAGCCATGTCAGAGAATGACTAGAGGATCATATGTAGAGTTATCAGATTCTAATTCAAGATGATTGTTTAGGCTTCATAATTTCTTGTTTCGGGATGCACTTCTGCACCATGATGATGATGATATACACATTCATTTTGGTACTTTCATGATATTGTTCTTACTTTTATGATGTATGAGCATTTTCGTACTTTCATGATGTTCTTCTTACTTTGTTTATCTCAGTTTATAGTTTGTTCAAATCTAACATAGACACTTAAAATTAGGAGTATGATTTTGAATTTTTAAATATCTCAATTCACACATCTAATACATAAGGTATTTTAAAAAGAAAACCATGTGAAGTAATTGTAAACATTAAGCATTGAAAAAGTGTTCAAGTATAAGGATGTACCAAATCAGTTGGAGACCAAATCTTGCATGGATGTACATGTAGGGTAGCCTAAGAGCCAAATCAAGACCAAATCTTGCATGGATGTACTTCTAGGGTAGCCTAAGAGCCGTGCAGAGTTTAATCCCCAACAAATAAGTCCACATGCATATTTCGTTAGAACGTGCACCATTTTTCATACGTAGTCATGCTAGTAGGGATTGTAAAAATGTACGCATTATACCTTCCATGTGGTGCATACCAAATCAGTTGGAGACCAAATCTTGCATGGATGTACATCTAGGGTAGCCTAAGTGCCATGCAAAGTTTAATCCCCAACAGATAAGTCCACATGCATATTTTGTTAGCATGTATGCCATTTTTCATACGTAGTCATACTAGTAGGGATTGTAAAAATGTACGCATTATACCTTCCACATGGTGCATACCAAATTAGTTGGAGACCAAATCTTGTGTTGATGTACGTCTAGGGTATCCTAAGAGCCGTGCAAAGTTTAATCCCCAACAGATAAGTCCACATGCGTATTTCGTTAGTACGTGCGCCATTTTTCATACGTAGTCATGCTAGTAGGGATTGTAAAAATGTACGCATTATACCTTCCATGTGGTGCATACCAAATCAGTTGGAGACTAAATCTTGCATGGATGTATTTCTAGGGTAGCCTAAGAGTCGTGCAAAGTTTCATCCCTAATAGATAAGTCCACACGCGTATTTCGTTAGTACGTGTGCCATTTTTCATACGTAGTCGTGCTACTAGGGATTGTAAAAATGTACACTTCCATGTGGTGCATACCAAATCAGTTGGAGACCAAATCTTGCGTGGATGTATGTCAAGGGTGGCCTAAAAGTCATGTGAAGTTTCATCCCGAACAGATAAGTCCACATGCATATTTCGTTAGTGCGTGCACCATTTTTCATACGTAGTGCTACTAGGGATTGTAAAAATGTATGCAATTATATCTTCCATGTGGCACATACCAAATCGGTTGGAGACCAAATCTTGCGTGGATGTACATCTAGGGTAGCCTAAGAGCCGTGCAAAGTTTAATCCCCAACAGATAAGTCCACATGCGTATTTCGTTAGTACATGCACCATTTTTCATACGTAGTCGTGCTAGTAGGGATTGTAAAAATATACGCATTATACCTTCCACGTGGCACATACCAAATCAGTTAGAGACCAAATCTTGCATGGATGTACATCTAAGGGTAGCCTAAGAGCTGTGCAAAGTTTAATCCCCAACAGATAAGTCCACATGCCTATTTGGTTAGTACATGCACCATTTTTCATACGTAGTCATGCTAGTAGGGATTGTAAAAATGTACGCATTATACCTTCCACGTGGCGCATACCAAATCAATTGGAGACCAAATCTTGCATGGATGTAGGGTGGTAGCAAGCTAAGGGTGTCCACTTTCGGACCACTTTCGGGTGAGTGTGACACCCGCTCGAGTGAAAATACAAAGGTTTTGCTTCGGTCTGCAATACCTCGATCAAGGTATTATCTCCAATGAAAATCACACACGAGGAAAACCAAGCCAAGCCGATACCTCGATTGAGGTGCTGGGCTTTTTTCATCGAACCGAGCCTATACCTCAATCGACCTCGATCGAGATCTACTGGCATGCCACCTATACCTCATTCGAGGTATCGTGGCAATCCAGCTATACCTCAATCGAGGTATTATGGCATGTCCAGCTATACCTCGATCGAGGTATGTTCCATCTGACAGGGCAGTTGACATACCTCAATCGAGGTATGTTGGACTGATGACTTGGCCGCATGTTGAATATGTCTATCGAGACATGTGGCATCTGGCTGCTGCTGACATACCTCGATCGAGGTATCGTGGCAGGTCAATACCTCGATTGAGGTACATGTACCGATGTGTATGGGCATGTCAAAATACCTCGATCGAGGTATCGTGGCATGTCTATACCTCGATCGAGGTATGATGGAGCGATATGTATGTTGCATGTGAAATACCTCGATCGAGGTAGGGAAACCCTAAATTTTCTTATAAAAGGAGAGTGACCCCCCTCATTCTTCATACCTCGATCGAGCTCCTCCTCATCGATCGATTTCGGATTTGCGGGAGGTCGACGGAATTGCAGCAGCGATGAAGAGCGACCGACGGACGACAGAGATGGATGGAGCGGGAGAGTCCAGGTAAGGTTTTTTTTATGTAGCATTTTTTTTTGCTAAAATTTATTTAAATTTTAGTTTATAGGAATAATTATAAAATATTTCTAAATTTCAAATGCATTTTAAAGTTTTTTTTTTCAATTACGATATTTTTTATTTAAAATGTGAAAATGTAAATATTTTATTTTTTAAAATCTTTTTTAAAAAAGAGATTAAAGTTATTTTTTAAATTAGAGCTATTTTTATTTAAATAAAAAAACATTTAAATTTTAGTTAATAGGAATAATTATAAAATATTTCTAAATTTGAAATGCATTTTAAAGTTTTTTTAAATTATTTTTGGAATTACATAATTTTTTATTTAAAATGTGAAAATGTAAATATTTTGTTTTTTAAAACCATCTTTTATCTTTTAAAAAAAAGAGATTAAAGTTATTTTTTAAATTAGTGCTATTTTTATTTAAATAAAAAAACATTTAAATTTTAGTTTATAGGAATAATTATAAAATATTTCTAAATTTGAAATGCATTTTAAAGTTTTTTTAAATTATTTTTAGAATTACATAATTTTTTATTTAAAATGTGAAAATGTATATATTTTGTTTTTTAAAATCATCTTTTAAAAAATAGAGATTAAAGATATTTTTTAAATTAGTGTTATTTTTATTTAAATAAAAAATATTTAAATTTTATTTTTTAAAATGATCTTTAAAAAAAACAAAAAATAAGAGTTTAAGGTAGCTTTTATGTTATGTAAGTTATTTAAGTTAGTGAAGTTATTATTTAAATGTCAAAAAGTATATAATTTGTTTTTAAAAATCATCTATTACAAAAAATTTATAACTGAAGTTTATAAATTACTAAAGTTTTGAATTAAATATAACGTTTAAATTTTATTCATATATTAAGAGAAAGAAAATAAGAGTTTAAAGTAGCTTTTATATTATTTTAGTTTATAGGAATATGTAATCTAATTATAAAATATTTCAAAATTTGAAATGCATTTTAAAGTTTTTTTAAATAATTTTTTTTAATTACATAATTTTTTATTTAAAATGTGAAAATGTATATATTTTGTTTTCTAAATTCATCTATTTAAAAAGAGAGAGATTAAAGTAGGTTTTATGTTATTTTTGAAATTGGTGCTATTTTTATTTAAATAAAAAAACGTTTAAATTTTAGTCTTCAAAATCATCTTTAAAATAAAAAAGAAAATAAGAGTTTAAGGTAGCGGTGTGCGTTTATCAATCTTTATGTGGGATATTATAGATTATATAGTTGGTTAAGAGTTTTCATAATTTAGGTAGAGTAAGTAGGCTGTATAAAACACCACATGGGCATTATCTCTAAAACACCACACCACATGGGCAAAGACCCCAACACTAGAGTGGTTAGATGCATAAGCATATGGCTAATTAGATCTTCTAAATGCATCAGCACATGGAAAACACATACGTAAATGATTGTCCAAAGGTCTCCTCTCTCCCCAGGCATGGGAACCAAGTGATGATCTATAGGAATGGCCACTAGTTGAGGTGGATTAACCAACCAAAATAGATAATATTGAAAAGGCCTAATTATTTTCTCAAAGATCTCGCTTTAAAAGGTCTGAGTGTCAACCCGCTCTCTTTTTTAATGTGTAGTCCGAGAAATATGAGATGCGCCTTGCTTGTGTATCGTTCAAAGTAATGTATTAGATATCCTTCTATCTCCTCCATATCTATTGCAAACCCAAGGCAGTAAAGCATTCAAAGAAGGTCTTATTAACCAAACCTCTCCACTATCTGTCCTTAGTATAGGGGCCATAAGTGGACAATGTGGTCCTTACACCACATGTGGAAAAGTTTCCAAAGAGTGAGAAGCATTTAAAAAAATACAATTCTCCTTATTTTGGAAAATAAGTTAATCAAGTATAATAATACTTGCCCCAACCATGTGTATTATCTTGGGGAATAAAATATAGAGATTCTCCTCAATACCATCTCTTAAACCTATAGAGTCTTGTCAGAATCTGTATAGTTAACAAACACAGATCATAATGAGTCTTCTTACTAGGGTCCTCAAAGTACTGATGAATGCAAGAAATACAAGGGTTACCTGGAAGAGTGTGTTGCATGTGTGTGTGTATGTGTGTGTGTGTGTGTGTGTGTGTGTGTTGTGTGTGTGTGTGTGTGTGTGTGTGTATGTGTGTGTGTGTGTGAGAGAGAGAGAGAGAGAGAGAGAGAGATTCCACACAAAAAAAGTGTGTGTGTGCTTAGATTAAAAAGTCCCATCAATAATTGAGCCATACAGTTAATTCCATCAATTGGATTGCAGGAGATGAGGCTAGCCCATCTGATGCCTGAGGGCACACAGCGGATGGTTGGGCAGCGGGTCATACAGGAGCCACATCAGAGGATGACTAGAGGATCATATGTGGAGTTATCAGATTCCAATTCACGATGATTGTTTAGGCTTCACACATTTATTGTTTAGGGATGCACTTCTGCACGATGATGATGATGATGTACACATTTATTTTGGTACTTTCATGATATTGTTCTTACTTTTATGATGTATGAGCATTTTCGTACTTTCATGATGTTCTTCACACTTTGTTTATCTCAGTTTATAGTTTGCTCAAATCTAACATAAACATTTAAAATTAGGAGTATGATTTTGAATTTCGACTATCTCAATTCACACATTTAATACATAAGGTATTTAAAAAAGAATGCCATGTGAAGTAATTGTAAACATTAAGCATTGAAAAAGTGTTCAAGTATAAGGTCTCTCTCTCTCTCTCTCTCTCTCTCTCTCTCTCTCTCTCTTTCTCGTGCTATGAACTTTATCATTTTGAATATCATATTGAATTTCGTATATATCAATGCTTGCAATTATTACACTAAACCTAAGAGCCGTGCGAAGTTTCATCCCCATGTGCGTATTTAAAATTAAGAGTATGATTTTGAATTTTAGATATCTCAATTCACACATCTAATACATAAGGTATTTTAAAAATAATGCCATGTGTCGTAATTGTAAACATTAAGCAGTGAAAAGGTGCTTACAAAAATGTACGCATTATACCTTCCATGTGGCACATACCAAATCAGTTGCAAACCAAATCTTGCATGGATGTACATCTAGGGTAGCCTAAGAGCCGTGTGAAGTTTCATCCCCAACAAGGTTTAGGATTTAGGGTTTAGGTTTTAGTCATGCTAGTAGGGATTGTAAAAATGTACGCATTATACCTTCTACATGGCGCAAACCAAATCAGTTGGAGACCAAATCTTGCATGGAAGTATGTCTAGGGTAGCCTAAGAGCCGTGTGAAATTTCATCCCCAACAGGGTTCAGGGTTTAGGGTTTAGGGTTTAGGGTTTAGTCATGCTAGTAGGGATTGTAAAAATGTACGCATTATACCTTCCATTTGGTGCATACCAAATCAGTTGGACACTAAATCTTGCATGGATGTACGTCTAGGGTAGCCTAAGAGCCGTGTGAAGTTTCATCCCCAACAGGGTTTAGGATTTAGGGTTTAGGGTTTAGGGTTTAGGGTTTAGTCATGCTAGTAGGGATTGTAAAAATGTACGCATTATACCTTCTACGTGGTGCAAACCAAATCACTTGGAGACCAAATCTTGCATGGATGTACATCTAGGGTAGCCTAAGAGCCGTGTGAAGTTTCATCCCCAATAGGGTTTAGGGTTTAGGGTTTAGTCGTGCTAGTAAAGATTGTAAAAATGTACGCATTATACCTTCCACATGGCGCAAACCAAATCAGTTGGACACCAAATCTTGCGTGGATGTATGTCTAGGGTAGCCTAAGAGCCATGTGAAGTTTCATCCCCAACAGGTTTAGGGTTTAGTTGTGCTAGTAGGGATTGTAAAAATGTACACATTATACCTTCCACATGGCGCATACCAAATCAGTTGGACACCAAATCTTGCATGGATGTACGTCTAGGATAGCCTAAGAGCCGTCTGAAGTTTCATCCCCAACAGGGTTTAGGATTTAGAGTTTAGGGTTTAGGGTTTAGTCATGCTAGTAGGGATTATAAAAATGTATGCATTATACCTTCTACGTGGCACAAACCAAATGAGTTGGAGACCAAATCTTGCATGGATGTACGTCTAGGGTAGCCTAAGAGCCATGTGAAGTTTCATCCCCAACAGGGTTTAGGGTTTAGGGTTTAGGGTTTAGTCGTGCTAGTAGGGATTGTAAAAATGTACGCATTATACCTTCCACGTGGTGCAAACCAAATCAGTTGGACACCAAATCTTGCATGGATGTACATCTAGGGTATCCTAAGAGTTGTGTGAAGTTTCATCTCCAATAGGGTTTAGGGTTTAGGGTTCAGTCGTGCTAGTAGGGATTGTAAAAATGTACGCATTATACCTTCCACGTGGTGCATACCAAATCAGTTGGCCACCAAATCTTGTGCGGATGTACGTCTAGGGTAGCCTAAAAGCCGTGTGAAGTTTCATCCCCAACAGGGTTTAGGGTTTAGTCGTGCTAGTAGGGATTGTAAAAATGTATGCATTATACCTTCCACGTGGCGCATACCAAATCAGTTGGACACCAAATCTTGTGTGGATGTACGTCTAGGGTATCTAAGAGCTCTGTGAAGTTTCATCCCCAACAAATAAGTCCATGTGCATATCTCATTAGTACGTGCGCCATTTTTCATGCGTAGTCGTGCTAGTAGGAATTATAAAAATGTACGCATTATACATTCCATGTGGCCCATACCAAATCAGTTGGACACCAAATCTTGCGTGGATGTACGTCTACGATAGCCTAAGAGCCATGCAAAGTTTAATCTCCAAAAAATAAGTTCACATGCATATTTCGTTAGTACGTTTGCCATTTTTCATACGTAGTCGTGCTAGTAGGGATTGTAAGAATGTATGCATTATACCTTCCACGTGGCACAGACCAAATCAGTTCAAGACCAAATCTTGCATGGATGTATGTCTAGGGTGGACTAAGAGTTGTACGAAGTTTCATCCCCAACAGATAAGTCTACACACGTATTTCGTTAGTACGTGCGCCATAGCTTTGCCGCAGTCATGCTAGTAGGGATTGTAAAAATGTACGCATTGTACCTTCCATGTGGCGCATACCAAATTAGTTCGAGACCAAATCTTGTGTGGATGTACATCTAGGGTATTCTAAGAGCCATGTGAAGTTTCATCCCCAACAGATAAGTCCACCTGCATATTTCATTAGTACGTGCGCCATTTTTCATATGTAGTCGTGCTAGTAGGGATTGTAAAAATGTACGCATTATACATTCCACGTGGCGCATACCAAATCAGTTGGACACCAAATCTTGCGTGGATGTATGTCTACAGTAGCCTAAGAGCCGTACAAAGTTTAATCTCCAACAGATAAGTCCACATGCATATTTCGCTAGTACGTTTGCCATTTTTCATACGTAGTCGTGCTAGTAGGGATTGTAAAAATATACGCATTATACCTTCCATGTGGCACAGACCAAATTAGTTCGAGACCAAATCTTGTGTGGATGTATGTCTAGGGTGGCCTCAGAGTCATGCGAAGTTTTATCCCCAACAGATAAGTCCACACACGTATTTCGTTAGTATGTGCGCCATAGCTTTGCCACAGTCGTGCTAGTAGGGATTGTAAAATTGTATGCATTGTACCTTCCACGTGGCGCATACCAAATTAGTTCGAGACCAAATCTTGTGTGGATGTACGTCTACGGTAGTCTAAGAGCCGTGTGAAGTTTCATCCCCAACAGATAAGTCCATGTGCGTATTTCATTAGTACGTGCGGAATTTTTCATACCTAGTCGTGCTAGTAGGGATTGTAAAAATGTACGCATTATACCTTTCACGTGGTGCATACCAAATCAGTTGGACACCAAATCTTGCATGGATGTATATCTACGGTAGCCTAAGAGCTGTGCAAAGTTTAATCCCCAACAGATAAGTCCACATGCATATTTCATTAGTACGTGTGCCATTTTTCATACGTAGTCGTGCTAGTAGGGATTGTAAAAATGTATGCATTATACCTTCCATGTGGCGCATACCAAATCAGTTCAAGACCAAATCTTGCATGGATGTATGTCTAGGGTAGCCTAAGAGTCGTGCGAAGTTTCATCCCCAACAGATAAGTCCACATGCGTATTTCATTAGTATGTGCACCACAGCTTTGCCGTAGTCGTGCTAGTAGGGATTGTAAAAATGTATGCATTATACCTTCCACGTGGCGCATACCAAATCTCGCATGGATGTATGTCTAGGGTGGCCTAAGAGTCGTGCGAAGTTTCATCCCCAACAGATAAGTCCACACGTGTATTTCGTTAGTACGTGCGCTATAGCTTTGCCACAGTCATGCTAGTAGGGATTGTAAAAATGTACGCATTATACCTTCCATGTGGCACATACCAAATCAGTTGGAGACCAAACCTTGCATGGATGTATGTCTGGGGTGACCTAAGAGTCGTGCAAAGTTTCATCCCCAACAGAACTGTCCACATGTGTATTTTGTTAGTACATGCACCATTTTTCATATGTAGTCGTGCTAGTAGGGACCAATAGATAAGTCCACACGCGTATTTCATTAGTACGTGCACGAATTTTCTTAGTCACATTTTTAAAATGTCCTAAAGCACAAAACAAATTACACCATTACTACTAATAAACAATTTTTTGTTTTACAAACACAACAAATCCCATTGAGAAGACATCCGACATCATGTATAAAATAGAATCTAATACAATGATGTGTATGAATGTGTATACAACCATCAAAGTGAAATACAAAATATGAGTTCATGAATATTACAATGGTACGGTCACACAGTGAGCCTATACATATCGAATAAAAAAATGTGTAATCAACTAGTGATACCCAATAAAAATCAATTTGATCAACTGATGATCCCAAAAAATATGATATGTAATGTGCTACTCCTCAGGATCAGCTCTCATGCCAATAATTGCAAGTATGCTCTCGTGATCCACCACTGCAAGGTGCCATCGTGGAGTGGACATCGCCTTGCGAGTGCGAACATGACTCAAAGTAATCTTGATCCCAACAACAAGATGAGAATACATGTATGCCTCCTGATCCGCCATGTACTCCTGGAACTCAATATAGCGACCACGCCTCTGTATCTGCTGAAAATAGTGGCCACCTATGATCATGCTATGAGCATTGAAGTGCATCCCATGCTCATCCACTGTATCCTCATTCAACACACTCTTCAACATAGAGCATCGCAACAAGTAATAATCCACACCCTCCTCATTGCCCTCTGAAGCAATAACCGCGAAGGTACCACCAATACGCAAGATATCTGTAAGATGGTCATAATCTCTAGAGGAATTGAATCCCGCATCCTGATCATCATGTACCTTCTCCCAAGGCTAGAAGGGAGAAAGCACTCACCATACCCATGGATCGGCCCATGGTATCATGTAGCACCCTCCCGAATCATCATCAATGCATGCAGAGCAAAAACATGCAAACCGTCGAGAAAAGATCGTGGGGTGAGACTCACCTACGCTCCTAATGGAATGGAAATCAAGAGTGCCGGACACAGAACGACAATCAAAAGGCCTAGACCGATCAAGACTCCCGATGTCCATGCACCAAAAATATCGGCTCACCACCCTATTGTCACGTGACTGAAACGAGGAGATAGCACTAGTGGCTGCACCACCGCACTACATCATGTGCATCCTTGAAGCGATCGGCACTGTGATGCAACTAGTATCGACGCAAAGCATGCTTCAGGCAAGCACTTGCACCATCGTGCTCTCCCTTATTGTGCCATGTCTTGAAGTAGCTCCATGTGATCGGAATGCCTGTCTCACGGTGCCATCTACAGAACCAATAAAACTATGTAGCGGATTTGAATTGACCACCACAGTCGTCTGACCAGATCGAGCGCCGCTGCCATGTGACACCATGATCCCTCAAGAAACTCAGTCATGCAAAGTGAAGCAATGCTGCACAAAATGGGCATCATGCGATCGATCATCACTAATGTAGAAGTGATACTCTCGCACAATGACGCGTGAGTCCATGGTGCTATCAATGCCATCCACATGAGCCTGTGCATGACGATAGCTAATGTGCACAAATATAACAACCTGCAATATGGCATTGAAAAAATATATGATTATTGAAATAATTCAATATAATGAGGTGGGGAAAAAATCAATACTCAATCACACGTCACCTGTTCGGAGAAATAATACTCCGATTGGATCTCATGCTATGGTGCAAAGGTGTAATTCTCTGCAAAGTCCACTGCTAAGACAACCACCCCTATAGGAAATGTCCTCAAACATGCACGGAACTGACGATCCTCCCATTTCGCAGTGTGCAAGTGGCGTATGTAGTGGTACAGCTTCCCTCGAAAACTGTCAATGAATACAACACGTGGTGTCTCCTTCCCCACAAGCTGCAACCTCCTCGACTGTGCACCACCATCTAATGTCAAGGTACTATACTCATACTGTTGCCAACGAACCATCTGCACATCACAAGTATCTAGTGCAACTCGTGGCACTCTAGCAAAGTCACCACACAAAGTACACTTGCCTTTCTTCCACACAATCAAGGGAGTGGAATAAAGCATCACCATCTCGTGTACACAATATGGAATGAATGAAGTCGCGAGGGCTTGTAATAACCACTCCCCTATGACCATCAAGGGAACGGAATATGTCATACATCAATCCAAAATCCACATGGTGGCGACAACAGCATGTGTCACGCTCCTGAGAGCATCGCACAAACCATGGCCTGCATCACTCAAATGACCTCTTCCCAATCCTGAACTTCGGGTGTGCCTCTACAAACTGAGTGTACAACTCAGTCTGGGTACACTCCAAAAAACATGCACCATGCTCAATGTACACACCGCGTGACACCCTCTTCCACAATGCCTTCATCGAGGATGCTCTGCAATGCTCCTCCCAAAACTGTTGTATGAAGGACCTAGTGGAATCATCCAACAATTGATCGTTACGCGGTGCACAACCACTCGAAGCCCAAAGAGCATCAGTCTCACTATCCTCTAGACTCTGCCTCCTAATCATGCCTGCTCGCAATGTGCACGGTGCAATCTGAAGAAGACGTGAAGCGGTACGCACATGGCCTATCATATGAGGTCTACTAATGGCAACCACAATAGCACGACGTGCTGCCAAGGCATCACTGGAGTTCCTATGCTTAATAGAAGCATAGGAACGTCGAACACTACTAAGGACCTCGCTAGATACAACCCTATCTCTACGTGCACCAAGACCAGCAAGCCTCCTACACTCTACCAAGTCAGGGTGATCAATCAAGGATGTGAGAAGAGAAGACTGCGAAGCTGGTGTGAGGTCACAAAAAAAAGACTGCACAATCTTGCTAGTATGACGACGGATAGTGGACTTTGGCAAGTCACATCGTGAAGCAACACTACTGCTACAAAGTGGGGCAAGGGGATCAATGGGAGATGGTAGGGTGGACGGGGGAAGGGAGGTGCCAAGGGGAACGGGGGGAGGGGGAGGGGGGATGGTGGAGGGGGAAGAGGTAGAGGTGGAGGCCAAAATGTAGGTGGCTAGGGGAAGGGCGAAGGCTAGAGGTAGGGGAGCGAATGAGGATGGGGGGACAATGGAGGTGGGGGTGGGGGTGGGGGTGGAGGTGGAGGTGGGATATAGAGGTAGAGGTGGAGGTGGATCGGTGGTGGCAGCACGAGATCTAGCTCTAGAGGCTCTCTTGTGCTCACGAGCCTTCTGCTTGCACTCCTCGTCAATGAGATTTGGGGGGGGGTTCCTACATCTTTCACATCTACTAGCTCTACGGCTTTGAGAACCCATTCTCAGTGAAAGTAGGATGGAAGGTGTGACAAAGTGATGAGGAGGCAAGAATGGCTAAGAATGGGTGAAATGAACTAAAACATGGTGTCTTATAGAGAGCCTCAACTCATCCACTAGATTGCTCTTAGATTGCTCTTCATTATTATTGGTGGAGAAGGTGCTAAGATTGAAACTAATTGCCTGGAATCCAACGTTAATTTCGAATATTTGCATCGTTTGATTTTATTCCACCTCATGCAGGTATAAACCTCGATCAAGGTACCCCTCGATCATAGCACATACCCCTCGGTCATATACCTCGATCAAGGTATTCTATGCCTCACGCAGGTCATATACCTCGATTGAGGTATTCTATGCCTCGCACATGGTGATGTGTATACATGTGGCTGATGTGGCACCATGCATGGTCATGATGTGGCAATATAGTCTCTTCCATGACATGGAAAGGTGATGTGGCATGATGAGTTGGCATTCATGAGGTGGTAGATTGACATGGCAAATTGAGGTGGAGGGATTGGTGACGTGGCAAGGTTGATGAGGTATGCCAAGGTGGCAAGGTGTGATGACATGGCTCATGATGTGAAATGATGAGGTGGCACATGTGGCAGCATGTGTGGCATGTAAGGTGACATGGCAAGGAGTGATGTCACATCTCCTTGATGACATGGCACCACGTGGTCTAACAACGTGGCATGGTTGCAAGGCAAAAATAGATGACTCAGCCTTCCGCATGGGCAGCATGCACACTCCAAAGGCTTGCCACTAGGGTCGGTGATGCTCCTAGCCTACCTCACTAAGCCTAATACCAAGCCTACCTTGTCTTGGTATTAGGCTTGGGTGGCCCTTTTTCCCCCACAAAAGGGAGATTTCACTCTTGGAGGCCATATCATACGTTTCCCTTACTCAAATTTAACCAAATTTTTTTCCTCTTATTCATCATGTGGAGGACTAAAAATATTAACATTTTTGAAATGTTTGGTCATGTTTGAGAATTACTAGATTTATTTTTAATATTCTTTGTTGATCCTCTAAGGAGTAAAAGTAAAAATTAAACTTCAATATTCCTAAATCTAACCGTTGGATTTGGAATTTGATGATTCAACCACACACCCTTATGTGCCTACTAACCTTCCACCGAATTGGATTTGCTTAATTATTTAAAATACTAAAAAAATGTGGTGTGCTACTAAAACGCATGTATTTTATGACTTTATTTATTATAAATAATTATTTATAATCAGATAAATCATTCAAAAATTTACAATAAATCAAGTTAAGCTCTACATAATGCAAAGAGACCACTTACAAAGTTTCAATAACATTTAATCTAAAATGAGTGAGAAATTTAGAATTTAATATGACACTCTCTGTTCATGACAAACGTGATGTGTGACCACCCTGGAACCATGCCGTGTGACACAAAGAAATTTTTTGTGTGTGCATCAAATTTTCAATTAGACTATACGATTGTGTGCACAATAGCAAGTATGATGTTGTGTCAGAAGACTTCAAAGACTAGATCCATAGGGAAGTAGGTGAGATTTCCATTTTTGTGTGCTAAAAAGCTTGTTTTTCCACCTCCTAAGGATTGGGGAGTGAACAAAAAGAGGACACCCTTAGCTTGCTACTTCACTGTATGTCTAGGGTGACCTAAGAGCTATGCAAAGTTTAATCCCCTATAGATAAGTCCACATGCATATTTCGTTAGTACGTGCACCATTTTTCATACGTAGTCATTCTACTAGCGATTGTAAAAATGTATGCATTATACCTTCCACGTGGCACATACCAAATCGATTGGAGACCAAATCTTGCGTAGATGTACGTCTAGGGTAGCCTAAGAGCCATGCAAAGTTTAATCCCCAATAGATAAGTCCACATGCATATTTCATTAGTACGTGCGTGAATTTTCTTAGTCACGTTTTTAAAATGTCCTAAAGCACAAAACATAATTACAACATTACTACTAATAAACAATGTTTTGTTTTACAAACACAACCAATCCCATTGAGAAGACAACGGACATCATGTATAAAATAGAATCTAATACAATGATGTGTATGAACGTGTATACAACCATCATAGTGAAATACAAAATATGAGTCCATGAAAATTACAATGGTACGGTCACACAGTGAGCCTATACATATCGAATACAAAAATATGTAATCAACTAGTGATACCCAATAAAAATCAATCTGATCAACTGATGATCCCGAAAAAGATGATATGTAATGTGCTACTCCTCAAGATCAGCTCTCATGCCAATAGTTGCAAGTACGCTCTCGTGATCTGCCACTGCAAGGTGCCATCGTGGAGTGGATGTCACCTTGCGAGTGCGAACACGACTCAAAGTAATCTTGATCACAACAACAAGATGAGAATACATGTATGCCTCCTGATCCGCCATGTACTCCTGGAACTCAATATAGTGACCATGCCTATGTATTTGCTGAAAATAGTGGCCACCTACAATCATGCTATGAGCATTGAAGTGCATCCCATGCCCATCCACTATATCCTCATTCAGCACACTCTTCACCATAGAGCATCGCAACAAGTAATAATCCACACCCTCCTCATTGCCCTTTGAAGCAATAACCACGAAGATATCACCAATACGCAACATATCTGTAAGCTAGTCATAATCTCTAGAGGAACTTAATCCTGCATCCTGATCATCATGTACCTTCCCCCAAGGCTGGAAGGGAGAAAGCACTTGCCGTGCCCATGGATCAGCCCATGGTATCATGGAGCACCCTCCCCAATCATCATCAATGCATGCAGAGCAAAAACATGCAAAGCGTCGAGAAAAGATCGCGGGGTGAGACTCACCTATGCTCCTGATGGAATGGAAATCAAGAATGCCAGACACTGAATGACAATCAAAAGGCCTAGACCGATCAAGACTCCCAATGTCCACGCACCAAAAATACCGGCTCACCACCCTATTGTCACGCGACTAAAACGAGGAGATAGCACTAGTGGATAAGTGCTGGTTGCATCACCGCACCACATCATGTGCATCCTTGAAGCGATCGGCACTATGATGCAACTAGTATCGACGCAAAGCACGCTTCATGCAAGCACTTGCACCATCGTGCTCTCCCTTATCGTGCCCTGTCTCGAAGTAGCTCCATGTGATCGGAATGCCTATCTCATGGTGCCATCTGTAGAACCAATAAAACTGTCTAGCAGATTTGAACTGACCACCACCATAGCCATCTGACTAGATCTAGTGCCGCTGCCATGTGACACCATGATCCCTCAAGAAACTATCATGCAAAGTGAAGCAATGCTGCATCATCACTAATGTAGAAGTGATACTCTCGCACAATGACACGTGAGTCCATGGTGCTATCAATGCCATCCACATGAGCCTGTGCATGACGATAGCTAATGTGCACAAATATAGCAACCTGCAATATGGCATTGAAAAAAATATGACTATTGAAATAATTCAATATAATGAGGCCATAAAAAAACCAATAACTCAATCACACGTCACCTGTTTGGAGAAATAATACTCCGATTGGATCTCATGATGTGGTGCAAAGGTATAATTCTCTACAAAGTCCACCACTGAGACAACCACCCCTATAGGAAATGTCCTCAAACATGCACGGAACTTACAATCCTCCCATTTTGCAGTGTGCGAGTGGCGTATGTAGCAGTGCAACTTCTTTCGAAAGCTGTCAATGAATACAACACATGGTCTCCTTTCCCACAAGCCGCAACCTCCTCGACTGTGCACCACCATCTAATGTCAAGGTACTGTACTCATACTACTACCAACGAAGCATCTACACATCACAAGTATCACAAGTATCTAGTGCAACTCGTGGCACTTTAGCAAAGTCACCACACAAAGTACTGTACTCATACTACTATACTCATACTACTACCAACGAAGCATCTGCACATCACAAGTATCTAGTGCAACTCGTGGCACTTTAGCAAAGTCACCACACAAAGTACATCTGCCTTCTACACAATCAAGGGAGTGGAATAAAGCATCACCATCTCATGTACACAATATGGAATGAATGAAGTCACGAGGGCTAGTAGGAACCACTCCCCTATGACCATCAAGGGAATGGAATACATCATACATCAATCCAAAATCCACATGGTAGTGACAATAGCATGTGTCACGCTCTTGAGAGCATTGCACAAACCATGGTCTACATCGCTCAAATGACCTCTGCCCAATCCTAAACTCCAGGTGCGCCTCTACAAATTGAGTGTACAACTCAGTCTGGGTACACTCCAAAAAACATACACCATGCTCAATGTACACACCGCGTGACACCCTCTTCTGCAATGCCTTCTTGAACACCGGGGATGCTCTCTAATGCTCCTCCCAAAACTATTGTATGAAGGACCTAGTGGAATAGTCCAACAATCGATCGCTGTGAGGTGCACGACCACTCGAAGCCCAAAGAGCATCAGTCTCACTATCCTCTAGACTCTGCCTCCTAATCATGCCTGCTCGCAAGCCTGCTCGCAATGTGCGTGGTGCAATCTGAAGAAGACATAAAGCAGCATGCACATGGCCTATCATATGAGGTCTATTAATGGCAGCCACAATAGCACGACGTGTTGCCAAGGCATCACTGGAGTTCCTATGCTTAATAGAAGCATAGGAACATCAAACACTACTAAGGACCTCACTACATATAACCCTATCTCTACGTGCACCAAGACCAGCAAGCCTCCTACACTCTACCAAGTCAGGGTGATCAATCAGGGATGTGAGAAGAGAAGACTGTGAAGCTGGCATGAGGTCACTAAAAAAAGACTGTACAATCTTGCTAGTACGACGATGGATAGTGGACTTCGACAAGTCACGTCGTGAAGCAACACTGCTACTGCAAGGTGGGGCAAGGGGATCAATGGGAGATGGTAGGGTGGAGGGGGGAAGGGAGGCACCAAGGGGAACAAGGGGAGGGGGAGGGGGAGGGGGAGGGGGAGGGGGGAGGGTGGAGGGGGAAGAGGTAGAGGTGGAGGCCAAAATGTAGGTGGCTAGGGGAAGGGCGGAGGCTAGAGGTAGGGGAGCAGATGCAGATGGGGGGACAATGGAGGTGGGGGTGGGGGTGGGGGTGGAGGTGGAGGTGGAGGTGGAGGTGGGATGTAGAGGTGGAGGTGGATCAGTGGTGGCAGCATGAGCTCTAGCTGTAGAGGCTCTCTTGTGCTCACGAGCCTTCCGCTTGCGCTCCTCGTCAATGAGATTTGGGGGGTTCCTACATCTTTCACGTCTACTAGCTCTATGGCTTTGAGAACCCATTCTCAATGAAAGTAGGATGGAAGGTGTGACAAAGTGATGAGGAGGCAAGAATGGCTAAGAATGGGTGAAATGAACCAAAACATGGTGTCTTATAGGGAGCCTCAACTCATCCACTAGATTGCTCTTAGATTGCTCTTGATTATTATTGGTGGAGAAGGTGCTAAGATTGAAACTAATTGGCTGGAATCCAACGTTAATTTTGAATATTTGCATCATTTGATTTTATTCCAATTTTGTACCTCCAAATACCTCGATCGAGGTATGTTATGCCTAGGTCATATACCTCGATCGAGGAGGTCATAAACCTCGATCGAGATACTCTATGCCCCATGGTCATGTACCTCGATTGAGGTATTCTATGCCTCACGCAGGTCATAAACCTCAATCGAGGTATTCTATGCCTCACACATCTCGGTCATAAACCTCGATCGAGGTATTCTATGCCTTGCGCACATCATGATGTGTATACATGTGGTTGATGTGGCACCATGCATGGTCATGATGTGGTAATATGGTGTGGAATATATGAGTCTCTTCCATGATGTGGAAATGTGATGTGACATGATGAGTTGGCATTCATGACGTGGTAGATTGACATGGCAAAAGGTGGAGGGATTGGTGACATGGCAAGGTTGATGAGGTATGCCAAGGTGGCAAGGTGTGATGACATGGCTCCAAGAGTCCCTATGATGTGGAATGATGAGGTGGCACATGTGGCTAATGTGGTAGCACCTGTGGCAATGTAAGGTGACATGGCAAGGAGTGATGTCACATCTCCTTGATGACATGGCACCACGCGGTCTAACAACGTGCATGGTTGCAAGGCAAAAATAGATGACTCATCAACCTTCCGCATGGGCAGCATGCACACTCCAAAGGCTTGCCACTAGGGTCAGTGATGCTTCTAGCCTACCTCACCAAGCCTAATACCAAGCCTACCTTGTCTTGGTATTAGGCTTGGGTGGCCCTTTTTCCCCCACAAAAGATTTTTAATATTCTTTATTGATCCTCTAAGGAGCAAAAGTAAAAATTAAACTTTAATCTTCCTAAATCTAACCGTTGGATTTGGGATTTGATGATTCAACCACACACCCTTATGTGCCTACTAACCTTCCACTGAATTGGATTTGCTTAATTATTCAAAATACTAAAAAAATGTGGTGTGCTACTAAAATGCATGTATTTTATGACTTTATTTATTATAAATAATTATTTATAATTAGATAAATCATTCAAAAATTTACCAATAAATCAAGTTAAGCTCTACATAATGTAAAGAGACCACCTACAAAGTTTCAATAACATTTAATCTAAAATGAGTGAGAAATTTAGAATTTAATATGACACTCTCTGTTCGTGACAAAGGTGTGACCACCCTGGAACCATGCCGTGTGACACAAAGAAATTTTTTGTGTGTGCATCGAATTTTCGATCAGACTATACGATTGTGTGCACAATAGTATGTGTGATGTTGTGTCTGAAGACTTCAGGACTAGATCCATAGGGAAGTAGGTGAGATTTGCATTTTTGTGTGCTAAAAAGCTTGTTTTTGCACCTCCTAAGGATTGGGGAGTGAACAAAAAGTGGTCACCCTTAGCTTGCTACTTCCCTTATGCATGAGCATATGTCTCCTTCTCTTATGCTCATGCATAAGCATAAGCATGAGCATACATCTCCTTCTCTTATGCTTATGCTTATGCATGAGCATATGTCTCCTCTTATGCGTAAGCATAAGCATAAGCATAAGAGAAGGAGACATATGCTCATGCTTATGCTTATGCATGAGGATAAGAGAAGAGAGACGTATGCTCATGCATAGACATAAGCATGAGCATATGTCTCCTTCTCTTATGCTTATGCTTATGCATAAGAGGAGACATATGCTCATGCATAAGAATAAGCATAAGCATAAGAGAAGGAGACATATGCTCATGCTTATGCTTATGCATGAGCATAAGAGAGAGACATATGCTCATGCTTATGCTTATGCTTATGCATGAGCATAAGAGCATGAGCATGAAACAGGGGAAAGAGGGGGGAAAAGAGGGGGGAAAAGAGGGAGGAAAAGAGGAAGAAGAGGGAAAGGAAAAGAGACTAGAAGAGGGGAAAGAGGGAGGGAAAGAGAGAAGAAGAGGGAAAGGAAAAGATATTGGAAGAGGAAGAAAGAGATTGAAAGATTGAAGGAGAAGGAGAAGGAAAGCAGGGAAAAAGAGATTGAAAGAGGGGAAAAAAAGAAGAGGGGAAAAGAGATTGAAAGATGAAACTCCTCAAAGAGATTGGATTGAGGAGATAAGGAGAAAGAGAAGGAAGAGAAATATAAAAAAGACTAGAAGAGGTGAGCCTTCTTTCTTTCACAAAATCTCGTTTTTGGTCTTCAATCCTTTGAAATCAAGCATAAAAACTAGCACATAGCCTTAGCAATACAAGGAGAAACATGCTTCAATACTCACAAAAAATGAACCTACATTGTTCAAAGAGACTCACCTTCTTAAAAAACTTCTTTTCAAGAAAGCAAAGAGGGAGAAGGGTGGAGAGGGAGCACAAGTGTTAGAAGAGGGGTGAGTCGTGGTGAGGTGTGGAGAATAGAGTGGAAGGTCGTCAGATATAGGTGAGAGGAGAGATTGCAGCTTACAATAGAGATTGTTAAAGAAAACATTGCGTCATGAGGTTCGAGTTTTAACCCACACCATCGCTATATAGCGATGCTACTCAGTCACTATATAGCGACAGAATAGAGCAAATCGTCACTATATAGTGACAAAACAGGTCAAAACGTCACTATATAGCAATGCTTTAGGACACTTTATGTTTAAAGTTAAAAAAGAAGCTCATAGAATCTGCTATTTTATAACTGTTAATATATTTCCTTGCAACTTATGTTGTGATTTTATAAGTGCAGATGGAAGGGACGAGTGGAAGCTCGTCCGATGATGCGCCAATGCCCAGGAGCACAAAGTGGCTTACGGAGAGGTTATATTGTCATTGCACTCATTGCAACGAGAAGTATGACATCAATGTCGTATTATCATGCGCCACTTGTAGATGTATGGAGAGGATCGCGTACTAGTACCCACCGTTGGTGTTGCACGTGTTGATGGATTATCAGTAAGTCAAAGCTATTTAAGTTCGTAGTTAATATTGGATACCATTATGGTACGAAACCTTGAGACAAGATCTTATATTTACACGAAATCTTAAAACAGGATGAGGAGGCTGACAAGGGTATGCATATACCTTCACACTTTGAGCAAGACTATAGTCTCCCGGATGATGACGAGGGTATGGTTGACATGATGAATTCTATTTTTAGGGGCACTACATCCCATGTACACATGATGTCAGAGTCTGAGGTCAAAATGCGAGAGTTGCAATCAACACAATTGTATGAGGGTGCTAAGATGTCTAAACTATGTGCTTGTCTCTCAATCTTGAATCTGCAAGTAAAGTATGGGTGGTCAGATACAAGTGTCTCGGCCTTAATGAGGTTAGGCATTAATTTGACTCATTATTTGGATATTGTTTGTTTTGAGAATCATCATGTATGGATTAGTGTACCGAATCATCATTATTCGAAGCCTATGTATGTTTGAATTGTGATAGGTTGCTCCAGAAGATTTGCCTATATCAAATACCATGCCCACGTCAAGAGATGAAGCAAAAAAGATGCTAACAACGGTGGGTATGGATCCATGGGATCTGGCTCTTCTCCCCACTCACATGTCACTTGATTGGCTATATTTGGCTCTACGTAAAGCCGAACGTGATGGAGAGACAATAAATGAGTGCGAGTGAGAGTTATCATCTGGATGTATTATGCATGTAAGTTTCTTACCTCTTGACATAATTAAGTAATTATTTGTGGCAATATATGCTATAAAATAGATGCATCTTCATTGTTTTAATGATGCTCTTTTAAGTACAAAAAGTACAGTGCATTATGGTCATATGGACGATGTTTGCATGAAACACATCGATTCAAAGAGAGTCACATATGATTGTGGAGTCATGGCTAACTTCACACAAGATAGCCGAGCAAATGCTTCGGATACTAATCTTCTCTCCTCACAGTTAGATTATTGTGGAACCATATGCGAAATCTATGAAGTTGATTTCAGACGATTTAGTATTTTCATTCTTGATGTAAAATGGTTTAGAACTATTTACAATGGTCCCCATGTGATAGTGAGAAAAGATAGTAGCGATTTCTTTGCAATAGACTCCACCAAACATTAGACCGATGAAAGTGATACTTTTGTTCTTCACGAGCAATGTGAGCAGGTGGATACTAATGATTTAATTAATCGAAGCTTTCAGTTTTAAAGATCCATTGATACATGCACTTAAGCATAATTTCATATATATAATTGATGACATCTAGCACCCATCTTCAATATAGGTGGTTTTTCATCCGGATCATTTTGATCCAAGATGGTGGTACGTGATCCAAGTTGCACCACGAAGTAAGTAAATTTTTGAAGATAGAGATGTGGATATGGAGATGCCACTACCAATGCCAGATCCAATTGATCCCGATGAATCTAGCGAAGAAGATGAAGATCACAATATGAGCCAAGAGGAAGATGTGCATAATGACATCACATGGGAGGAAGATGGAGATTAGGATATTGAGGAAGAAGACAACGATCATCAAGAATCACTACACTTTATTGAAGAAGATGATCAAGTACTTTTAGGTGAACGAATGATGCTAGAGTACAATGATGACATAGGAGATCAACTTGGGATAGAGTTAGAGATAGACTTGTTTGGCACATTAGACTTGGCTCAAGATGAAACAGTTGATGTAAATGCTCTTCATTGAATTTTTTTCATCTCAAACTTGGACATGAATATATGAGCTTCGAAGGCTTGATGTACATGCTCTCATACTTTTATTCTCTCAAAAGATCAAACATGTATGAAAATTTAAAAATTTTTTGTCATTGGTAAATTTTTATCCAATGGGAAAATAAACCCCAGCTTGAGCAACTTATCAATTTCCTCAACCTTCTAAGCATAATTTGGGTTCATTATGTATCTTTGCTTGATCACTGGGACACCATCCTTCTTTAAGTTGATCCTATGTTGACAGAAAGATGAATCAATTCCGTTCATTTTAGTATAATTCCAGGAAAATACATCTTTGAATTCTAGTAACAATTGTTTCAAAGCTTCATGAAAAGTTCCATCCAACAAAGCACTAACATGCACCAGCTTCAGATCTTGTTTTGTCTTGAGATTCATCTGTTCGAGATCATCCTCTTGAACTCTTGCACACTTTCTTATGCAATCTTCAAATGTTGTTTCTACTTCAATGATTACTTGAATATCTATTTTAATGTAAATTTCTTCTTTTTCTTCATCATCATCCCACTATTCTGAAGCTACTTCATCTGACTTCTATTCTTTTTTTTTCTTCTATTTCTCTTTTGGACTATCACCTTCTGAATTTGGAACTATCATAACTTCGTTGATGGAAAATTTCCCACTTTATCTTTCTTATATTGATCTAATATGCCCTGCACATCCACTTCAAAAATTGGAACCAAGGATGGATTTATTTTGAGAAAACCCTCTTCCTCATCGTCTTCAACTTTAGCCACCATGTTAATTCCTTCAGCTATTAAGGGTCGAACACTTTTTGGAATACTCCTTGTTGGAACCATGCCCATTTTAAATTGCTTCTTTCCCTTTTGAATAGTTACCATATCAACCCCCAAATCTTGCTTAATATTGGCTATCCAAAACCACGGCCTACCAAGTAGCATGGAATAAGTTTTATCATCTCCCTCCATACAAAGGACAACAAAGCTAGCCATAAAAGTTAGACCAACTCGCCAGTATGTTCACACCAGATCCGCCATCCAAAGGGACCTTTGATATGATTTGTGATTTATATTCCACCTAAATTAGTGGGATAGTGTAATCTACATCTTTAATTTGTGCTACATTAACTTTGGGCTCAACTTCCCAATGCTCCATGTAATCCCATTTTGCCTTATCCATTAGGCTCACACCACTAGTCAACAAACTCTGTTTTGAATTCTAGTACCAGATTAAGAAGCTAGTCCAATGTAATATTTATCTCGGCCTTGCAAATTGTGAAACACTTCCTCATGGTCCACTACATCCCCAAATTTTGAAATAGTTCCTCATGGTCCAATACGTCCCCAACTTTGGGCTTGTTGAGTATTTCACCAAGTGGATGACACTCTCTGGAAGAAATTTTCTTTCTTGGGACATTGATCTTCTTCTTTTCATGCTGCTCTTCAGGCTCGACAACATCCCTTGTACTCCCTTCACTCTTGTCACCTTCCTTTTTGGTTTTTCATGAATTGCTTAGCACGTTGAGGTTGGGTCTTTTTCTCAACCATCTATAATTCTTCACGAATCTTTATTTCTATAGGCTAGGATTGTGAGGTATCTTTCACTCCCCACTTAGCTTCCTTTCTTGCATTCGGGTGGTAGCACGTTTGGTTGGACTAAAAAGTAGTCTGGATGGACACTGCTTTTTTAGTTCTTGAAAAAGCATCTTTCAAACTAATTGTGACACTGGTCAAGAGTGTAAATAAAAACCACGTCCCACATCCATGATGCAAAACTAATAAAGACACTATAGCTACCAGTCTCGCTCCTCTTTATGAAACCTCCCACTTTGAATATGCAACCTGGAATTTGTGTGTGTGTGTGTGTGTGTGTGCGTGCATGTGTGTGTGTGTGTGTGTGTGTGTGTGTGTGTGTGTGTGTGTGTGTGTGTGTGTGTGTGTGTGTGTGTGTGTGTGTGTGTGTGTGTGTGTGTGTGTGTGTGTGTGTGTGTGTGTGTGTGTGTGTGTGTGTGTGTGTGTGTTGGCACTCCAAGTTCTTTCTTTGCATTCTATCTCTCGAAAATAGCCTCAGAGCAGTAGCACTTCAAACAGAGACTGCAAAGAAAAGAAAGAAAGGATAGAAAGCAAGGGCATGAAGTGAGCTATGGAAAATCATAAAAATGTTATATCTGACATGGATAAGAGATGAAAGATAGCAAATGAGGTTGTTTCCTTATTTGAAGAAAAAAGAAGAGGAATGGACGCAGAAACCAGAAATGATATCTTCACGCAAATCTTGTTTCATCCCAATATCAAGCATTTGCATAGTGCCAACGAAGAAGTTCAGTTGTTGTAGAAAACAATCGTAACCAATATACGCAAAAGCTTAACCCATGTCAAACAACCACGGAGCCATGATGAATTTTTCTTCAGAAGGTCTACTATGATGATGTTGATGAGTTCTGATGGGCAAGAATGCCAAGATTTCAGCATTGCAAAGGCGTCCAAGCTTTTGGGTGTCCACAGGAGAAACTTCTACTCTCCAAAATCTTGCTTGCCCATCAAAGAATAGGGAATTTTGTTGCTATCCTCCTGCCAAAGACAACAACAATGATGTAGCAGCATACACAGGAGGTTCAAGATATTGTGTCTGCATTTTGGACTTAGGAAACAGGGGTGTCCTCCAATAAGAAAGATGTTTATAGAAAGAGGATAAGTAGAAAAACCTATGTGAAGCACCATATCCATCTTCTTGAGGAACCTTAGGTCTGGATTCACCTCCCCATGATTCCTCGTCTGAGTCATAGTGAACTTCTTCTAGATTGGTATTTGCCATGATGAACTGCTTCTAGACTATTTTTTGCCATGATGAACTACTTCTAGACTAGTTTATGCCATAATGAGCTACTTCTAGACTGGTTTTCACCATAATGAACTGCTTCTAGACTGGTTTTTGCCATGATGAATTGATTTGAGGTTGCATTCTCAATGCTATGTAACTGCCTGGAGCCATGTAGACTCCAAGTTAAGGAATCACACATTCAACTAGATCTTCTGTTGGACAACTTTGCCAATGCCTCTTGGTCCTCTTGCGTGGCCGTGTCACTCATAGCTTCTCTTGTAAGTGCTTTGAGAATGGTTTGTGACTAGTTTATGCTTGTGCTTTACAGTGTGCTTTGCATGTGCTTTAGCAATGTTAGAAGTGTTTTCAAATCTGCCCAGTTGGGTCTGTCACTTTAGAAGTGCTCTTGCAAGTGCTTTAGAGCTGTCTTTTCTCTTTAGAAGTTTCTATGGCATTGGCTCAGTGACTGCTTTACCCCACTGTTTTCTTTTTAAAAAATGTTTTTTCATAGCTTGATTTTTTGATTGGTTGTCAGTGCTTTAGCAATGCTTTGTGACTACTTTGGTAGTGCTTTGCATGTGCTTGTTACTACTTTGGCAGTGCTTTATGACTGCTTATCCTTTTCTTAACTGCTTTATGAGTGCTTTTCCACTACTTTCTACTTGTAATGTGATTTGCATGAAATTTACAAGTTCTCTGTATGTGCTTTGTGACTGCTTTGAAAGTGCTTTAACATTAATTTGTGGCTGCTTGTACATTGCTTTCTATTTGAGGAGTGCTTTACATGTGCTTTTCAGTCCTATGACAATGCTTTAGTGTTTCTTTGTCACTATTTGCTTTTGTGACTAGTTTGGTAGTGTTTTATCAAAGCTCTGTATGTGGTTTGGCATGTTATTTGCATGTTCTTTTGACTTCTTAAATATTGCTAAGAATTGTTCAGTGAGACTGCTTTACCATTGCTTTCTTTCTAAGAAGAACTTTTTGATAGCTTGATTTTTTGACTATTTGTTAGTGCTTTGGAACAGCTTTTATAGTGCTTTGCATATGCTTGCTTTATGACTACTTGTCCTTTTCTTGATAGCTTTATGAGTACTTTCCACTGCTTTCTACTTGTAATGTGCTTTGCATGAAATTTACAAGTGCTCTGTAAGTGCTTTGTGACTGCTTTGAAAGTGCCTTAACATTGATTTGTGGCTGCTTGTCCACTTTTTTCTATTTGAAGAGTGCTTTACATGTGCTTTGCATTTGCTTTGCTAGAGATTTACATGTTCTTTGCATGTGCTTGTTACTGCTTTGGCAGTGCTTTATGATTGTTTGTCCTTTTCTTGACTACTTTATGAGTGCTTTTCCATTGCTTTCCACTTGTAATGTGCTTTGCATGATTTGTGGCAACTTGTCCACTGCTTTTTATTTGAAGAGTGCTTTACATGTGCTTTGGCAGAGCTTTACATGTTCTTTGGTAGTGCTTTGCATGTGCTTTACATGTGCTTTGCATGTGCTTATTACTGCTTTGTTTGTGCTTTATGACTGCTTGTCCTTTTCATGACTGCTTGTCCCTTTTCCACCACCACCACTACTTTTCACTTGTAATGTGCTTTGCATGATTTATGACAACTTGTCCACTGCTTTCTATTTGAAGAGTGCTTTATAGGTGCTTTGGTAGAGCTTTGCATGTGCTTTGGCAATGCTTTGCATGTGCTTTACATGTGCTTTGCATGTGCTTGTTACTGCTTTGGCAATGCTTTATGACTACTTGTCTTTTTCTTGACTGCTTTATGAGTGCTTTTTCCACTTCTTTCCACTTGCAATGTGCTTTGCATGATTTGTGGCAACTTGTCCACTGCTTTCTATTTGGAGGGTGCTTTGCATGTGCTTGTTATTGCTTTGCTGTGCTTTATGATTGCTTGTCCTTTTCTTGACTACTTTATGAGTGCTTTAACATTGATTTGTGGCTGCTTCCCACAGCTTTCTAATTGAGGAGTGTTTTACATGTGGTTTTCAGTGCTATGACAATGCTTTAGTGTTTCTTTTTCACTGGTAGGTATTTGCTTTTGAAGTCCTTGAAAGCAATCGTCATATCAAAATCTTTTTTCCCAAGTCCTTTATATGTGCTTTGGCAGTGCTTTGCATGTGCTTGTTACTCCTTTGTCAGTGCTTTATGACTGCTTGGGCTTTTCTTGACTGCTTTATGAGTGATTTTCCACTGCTTTCTACTTGTAATGTGCTTTGCATGAAATTTACAAGTTCTCTGTATGTGCTTTGTGACTGCTTTACAAGTTCTTAGTATGTCCATGGAGTGCTTTACATATGTGCTATGATTTCTATCCATAGAGTGATTTCTATCCAATTGTTCTCCGTTTGTTTTGTGCACCGGCATAGGTTGAGTTCTTCCAACGATTCAAGGAAATTTTTCTAGAGATCAAGATTCAACAATGCTTGTTTGAGTGCTTGAAGCCCTATTTCGTTCGAAAGATAAAGGATAGATACACATGTTGCTACATTTATCATGTGCAAATGTGTTTTTTGAAAGATACAATCAACCAACTGAGGACCCAAAGTTTTGGGATGCATGGAGCATGCTGCAACTGTGACTATAAGGTATGTGGAAATAGTGAAGGGGAGTGTGGCTGCTAAGTTGTTCAACATGCTAACTTGGGTGTCACTAGTCTTTGGAATTCTGTGTTGTGCCCCAAACCTCTTGAAGCCTATTACCACCATCGTGGGTGTCTTTTGGGTGACTGCAAAAAATGTGGCCACCGCAAAATGTGATGCTGCCCATGCGAGATGAATTTTGTTTCCAGAAAGGTGATGGTAAAGGTCTTCCAGGATGTGGAGACAGGAACCATGGTGTAGGGGAAAAAGAAGCAAAGGAAAGACCTTGTTGGGAAGGATATGTATTGCAACGAACTTATACGGTTAATGAAGACACCTCAAAATATTCATCAAGCACAATTACACTTGCAAGTGGCAGGCTGAATAGTTTAAAGAATGTATGCTGAGATTTCCTGAAGATGATGTTGTTTCAGTGGTATACTTCACAGAGAACTATCCTTTCAAGGAGCAAAACAAGATTTACTCCATACACTGGCACTCTATCTAAGCTACAATTTTTGTCCACATAGCATATGTCCATATTGGATCTGAGGTGAAGAAGACATATCATTTTTTCATTTCAGATGACAAGGTGCATGACACCCTCTTTGTCTAGCATTGCTTTATGCTACATCAAAGGTGGTTATCAAATCAAGGGTTGGAACTGACTAGGCATTGGGTTTGGTCGCATGGAGCAGCCTCTCAATTCAAGGCTAGAAGACCTTTCTATTTCGTTTCTAGATTTGAATAGCTAGTGGACTTGAAGATGGCATGGAATTTCTTTGAATTTGGACATGGAAAGGGCGAGCACAATCGGGCTAGGGCTATTGTGAAGAGAAAATTGACACATGAACAACTAAAGACAAATGGAGCCAACTTGTCTCATGGGTATCAAGCCAGCTATGCGTCTAAGGAGAGGAACGTAGCATGAGTGTTTTGGGTTGTTAAGGAAGGAGATATTGATAGGTCTAAATAGTGGGACTGTCAACATGTGCCACAGACACAATCCATGCATTGTATACGAGGAGCTGCACAAGGGGTTGTTAACCAAATAGCTATGAAAAGGTTGTCGTGCTACTGCAATTCTTGTATTCAAGAGTCTTGGGGGACACTGCACCAATAAGAAGCATGTGTCTAGACATCCCAAGGCAAAGAACCCTTATTGACCACACACACAAAAATTTAAATTGAAGATGTGGGGAAATTCCCCCCTTTGATGGCATATCATGTCCTTTTCCTCCTCCCCTTCCAAGCTACCATAGTGTGAGGTACATTGTCATTGGAGAGGTTCTTGATGTAGCCCTTCTTGTAACTCCTTTGCCCTTTGATCTTTCTTACATCCCATATGCCTTCACATAAATCAAATATGAAGAGGGTCTTACCACTTGTTAGTAAAACAAGGGCAGTGTCTACTCTTGTACATAGAAGCTCATGAATGTATGGAATAATTCAATCATCCAAATGTAAATACACTTCAACTATCATGATAGAGACTTCATTCATCACTGAGTCACCTTCAAGCATCAAATAGGCTACATCATTGTTGTCAATGAAGCTCATCATCCAAACATATACATAGTCAAACTAGACATCAACCCAAAGATCAATCTTGAATTGATGCTAGAAAAAATTATATGGGTAGATGACCAAAAGCAAAAGTGAAAAACGATAAACAAGAAACTTTTGAGCATCTAACCACTTGCAATGCTTCAGCCATGAAGGAGATTTGAGAAAAACCCCCAAATCGAGCAAACAGAGACTCGAGGATCAAATTCGACCTATCCTAAGTAGAAACCAAGGGGCTTCTGAGTGGAAATAAAAGCCCTTACTAAGGCCTACTAGCAACACAAACGATGGGCGAAATAGTGCTCACAGTAATCTGGCATTACATCAGGAAATCCAGCCAAAGAGATAGTGATATCTCCATTTTTTGTGGTTGGATTGAGCTCAAATTTTGGTAGCAGCTAACCCAAAGTGTTGTCCAAGTGTAGCTAATAGGGCAAGTCTAAATTGTGATTATAGAGGTGGAATTTTGAGGAAGGTTGATAACCAAAGAATAGAGTGGCACGGTAGTTCAAAGTACAATTTTGTCGATCCCAACGATGGAAAGGTGCACCCTAGTGTGGGAATGCTACAACTGGAAGGATTTTGAAAGTTAATGGTCGGATGTGGAGAAATAAAAGCTGCAATATTTTGGTAGAATTGGGAAAAATGGAATAGACATGGAAGAGGTGGAAGAAGATTGAAGAAGATGAGGAGGATGTGGCACTAGGACATGGGTGGAGGATCAAGGAGGGTGGAAAGGCTCTAATACCACATGTTGGTGCAAGCATGGAAGCATGATGGAGGTAGACAAGAGGTAGAGACAATGGCACAAGTATGAAGGCAATGAGCAACTGATTCATTCATAGAATGGAGTACATATAGGCAACTGGCCATGAGCACGTGGAATCTAGATCCATAATCATCTCAATCAGGAAGACCACCAATGTCTCCTAGAATCTCTCAGTCACACACCACACTCCTATATTCACTTAATCACACCTACTGACTGACACATCATCAGTCACACCTAATTCAGGCACACCTATACACACACACGTGTTCACACGCTCACTCACATGATCACTCACAACCATAGACCTTGGTATGATCCATTACATCAATTTGTCCTTCAAATCATGCATCTTGAAAGTGAACAACTAGTTCTAGAACCTATACACAAGAGTTGAAAAAGACCTACCAGATTATTATTGGACTGAAGCAGTTGCTACAGCAATTTACATAATGAATAGGACTCCCACTGCAGCAATACATAGCATGACGCCAGAGGAGATGCATACTGGTCGGAAACCAAATATTTCTCATTTGAAAATTTTTGGTTGCATTGCCTATGTTCATGTGCCAGATAAGTTGAGGTCCAAGTTGGATCCAAAAGCTGAGAAGTGCATCTTTATTGGTTATTCTCTGCAGTAGAAAGGGTATAGATGCTATAACTCTTCTACTCGTAAGTTTACAGTGAGCAAAGATGTTGTTTTTGATGAGATGAGCAGCTCGTATAAACCATTAAATATGATTGATGATGTAGATGCACAAAATGGTAATGTTGCACAGAATTCACAGCAGCAATCACAAAATATTAGTGGACCTACAATGTCCTCTAGCAGTGGTTCACATACTTCGCCATGGATAGGCAGATTGAGATCAGGAGAATCTCCTCAAAGCAATGTAGATAGTGGTATGCAGGTATCACGAAAAGGAAAAGAGAAGGTAGATTAGCCCATTTTTTATGTGAATGCAGGTCACTCATGTGGATGGTGAATGCAATGGCTTAGAATAGAGCATTGATGATGAGTTGGGTATTCCTTCTGTTGTTACACCTGGAGTAAGGAAGACCAGGGATGTTTTGAGAGCACCTGGAAGTGAGCCTATTTTGCACAGGTCTACCAGAGCTAGGTATCTGATGGATAGGCTGAAATATGATGGATTTACAGCCATTCACTAGGCTATATGGTCAAATTGATACAGGAACCAAAACCCACTTCTTTTGAGCAAGCCGTGGGAAAAGAAAAATGGGAGAAAGCCATGGATAAAGAAATGGATGCCTTGGAAGCAAATGCTACATGGGAATTGGTGCCTTTGCCTAAAGACAAGAATGCAATTGGCTGTAAGTAGGTTTATAAGGTGAAGCACAATGCAAATGATTCTGTGACCAGATACAAGGCAAGATTAGTTGTCAATGGGTATGCACAGACATATGGCATTGATTATGAAGAAACATTCAGTCCGGTTGCAAGGATGGCAACCGTAAGAGCACTCATTGCTATGGTTGCATAATGGATGTAAAGAATGCCTTTTGGCATGGTGATTTGCAAGAAGAGGTCTTTATGGAGTAGCCACCAGGTTATGTTCATGCTGTTCAACTTGAGTTTATTTGCAGGTTGAAGAAAGCCTTGTATGGCTTGAAGCAAGCACCTAGAGCATGGTCTGACAAGATAGGACAGTATCTTGTCACTATTTGCTTTCAGATTTCCAAGGCAGATTTCTCATTTTATGTGAGAAAAACAGAGAAAGGTATTATGCTGCTTGTCATTTATGTTGATGATTTGATCATCACAGGTGATAGTAATGAAGATATCCTTCATGTGAAAATGCTATTGAAGCAGAAGTTTGAGATGAAGGATTTGGGAGAGCTTCGTTATTTCTTGGGCATTGAGGTGATTAGATCACCAAGTGGGATACAGCTTTTGCAGAGGCAGTATGGATTGGACATTCTGTCCAAATATGGGATGACAGGCTGTAAGCCTATTTCAGTTCCTTTGGAGCAGAATGTGATGTTGAGCGCAAATGCAAGTGAGCTTCTAAAAGACCCTACTATGTACAAACGCACAGTAGGAAGTTTGATTTATATGACTATTACTAGGCCAGATTTGAGCTATGTTGTTGGATTGGTAAGTCAGTTTATGCAGGCTCTAAGGAAATTGCATTTGGATGCGGTTAGACGCATACTCAGGTATGTGAAGTCCACATTGCAGTATGGACTATTTTATGAGACTGGGGTTCAGATACAGTTACATGGATACACTGATGCTAATTGGGCTGGTAGTATTTCTGATAGATGATCTACAAGTGGATATGTGTTCTCTTTTGGGAGTGCTGCAGTCACTTAGAGCAGCAAGAAACAGCCTACAGTTGCCTTGTCGAGCACAGAGCTGAGTACAGGGGTGCAGCAATGGCTATGTGTATGGTAGCTTGGTTACATAAGCTACTTTATGATATGCATCAATCTACAGATGGGCAAGTTGTCATTTATTGTGGCAACATGAGCAGTATACACTTGGCAAATAACCCAGTCTATCATGCTAGAACAAAGCACATTGAGGTGCATTATCACTATGTGCGGGAGAAGGTTTTACTAGGTCTTATTGATCTAGTTTATGTCAACACAGAGGATCAAGTAGCTGACATATTCACGAAGGCATATTGCGCAGAGAAGCTGCGCAAGTTCAGAGACCTGCTTGGTGTGCAGGAATTGGGATTGAGCTCGAGGGGGAGTGTTGAGATATCGAGCTCCACTCGTGATATGCCAGGGTGATCGTTGTGCCTCGTGGCTCAGTTAGTATGCCACCTTAGTTAGCTCAGTTTGGTTTGAGACCCACATATAGGGTTCTTCTATTTCATTGTACTAGAGTTCTTTTGGCTTACACAACTAAGAAGAGGAAAAATGTTTTCATCCTCCACCTTTGTGTGTATTCCCCCATTGTGTATGCGAGAAAGCCGCAAGTGAGACTCCTTCCTTCTCTCCCACTATCTTCACAACTACCACATGTCATGATGTGGCAATGTGGCCAATTACTGATGGCATGGCCAAATGCTGATGTGGTAGGATGCATGGCACTGATGATGTGTCAACTATTACCGGTGCTGATGTGGCAGTATAGTTATATTACTAACATGGCAATCAATGGCCACGTGTCAATTGGATGATATGGCAGGTGTGCCTATAGGGAGGATAACATTTATTGTGCCACATGGTAGATTAGGTGCCACGTGTGAATGCTGACATGGCAAAAACAATGTGCTATTGACAGGGGTTTGGCTTGATGATGGGGCAATTGACTATGTAGGATGGCGTGTCACTGCTTACGTGATGGTGACATGGCACATCGAGATTGCTGTCAACATGACAATTAGAGTATGGTGATGTGGTAGATAAAGTAAGATGTGACACGATAACACGTGTTAGCTTGTGGGAGCACACATGTGATGATAAGGTTCATTGAAATCTATGAATATCTAAAGAGATTCTGTTATCAGTAAGATTTCCTTCAGTATCAAGCCACCATCCTTTTTCCTTGAGCTTTTGGTGTTGAAGTTTGAGCTCCTTGAACTTTTGGTGTTAAGTTGATGTCCTTTCTGGCCTCGTGTCTTCTGTTGGAGCCACAAAGCTCTTAAAGCTCATGGAGATTACGTTCGATAGAGCTTGGGCTATGGAGCCGTCGATCAACATTGATGCTCGCTGGAGCTATGGCATCATCAGAGGCATGGCTAACGTAGGAGGCATGTGTCTACTAGCCCCTTACAAAGTTGACGAAGAAGGATGTTCCTTTCCTTTGGGGGGAGGAATAGGAAAACAAATTTTGATTGCTAGACAGGATCTTGGACGTTGTGCATGTATTATAGCCGCCGGACTGGAGCTTGGATTTCCATGTGTTTATGGATGCATTGAATATTGCAATTGGTGTGACGATGCAGAAATGGCAGAAGTTTGGTATTATCCTGAGTTTTATGCAAGTCACATGCTTACCAATGTAGAACAAAATTATTTGATGATGAAACGGGAAGCTTTAGAAATGATCTACTCCTTGGGGAGATTTCAGCATTACTTACTAGGAAATAAGATTGTGTTCCATGTGGATCACCTAGCATTGATGTAGTTGGTGAAGAATTTGCAACCAACACAAAGATTGGCTCGATGGATTCTCATGTTGCAAGAGTTTGATTATACAGTAGTACCAGTTTTTGGTGGTGGATTATTTGAGCAACTTAGATTCAGGGGAATCACCCTCGAAGGGCATTCTCGATGATTTATTGGATGCGAATCTATTTGAGGTAGAACCTATTCGGAGCACGTATTGGTATGATCACATGATTCAATTTCTGAAGGATGGTGTTTTCCCAAAGGAGATGTCACTAGATCAAAGAAAACGGATGGCATAGAAGATCAAACCTTTTATGGTTATTGCCGGAATGTTGTATCATGGAGGACCAGATTAGGTGTTAAGGCAATGTGTACTCGAGCATGAACAAAATGCGGTGTTGAGACAACCACATGAGAGTATATCATGTGGCCACTTTGCTGGAGACATTACAGCAAAGAAGATTTTCCAATCTAGGTTTTGGTGGCCGACTGACATCAAAGATGTGCATGAATTTGCAAAACATTGTTGGTATTGCCAAATAGATGGTCATCTAGTGAATGCAGACAAGATGCCTCTAAATATGATTCTTCCATTGGAGCCATTCTAGAAATGGGGTCTAGACTTCATAGGCCCATTTAATCCGATAGCATAGTACACGGGCAGACAAGTATGTGATGACCACACACTATTCAACCAAATGGGTCAAAGCGCAGGCACTAATGGGATAATACGGTGGCTAGTACGGCATAGTTCATGTACCAAAATATCATTACACGGTTCATCTATCCAATCGAAAGGGACTCACTTTCTCAATGTGACGGTGAAGCATTGACAGATATGCATATCGTGGTTCACAAGATGGCTACAATGTATATTCGCAAAGAAATGTAGAGGCAGAGAGTAGCAGAAAGACGATGAAACCAATTCTTAAGATGACCGTATCTAAGGACCAGAAGGATTAGGATACAAAACTGGACTCAACTTTGTGGGCATACAAAACGGATTTCAAAGTCACCACAAGCATGACACCATTCTGGTTGGCATATGGTTTGGAGTTTTTCATCCCGATGGAATTTATATCCTCAAGTTTGTGGATTGCAGCCGAGAAGATGAGCCCAGAAGAGTCAGTTCAGTTCCAGCAGGAACAATTGCTTTGGCTGGAGGAGGACCGGATTGAGAGTCAGTATACAATATAGGTCATCCACGAATGGTGGAGAGCATGGGTGAACCAAAATATCAAATTCAAACTTTTTAAGGTGGATGATTTGGTGCTAGTATACAACTCCAAATTGGGAAGATATTAGAGACCATACCGGATGTGGAGGATCTGAAATAGGATTACGGGGACCAACAGCCTTGTCAAAGGATCTGGACTCAAAAGTTCTGGTAGGGACAGCATCTGGATATAATATGGTAGTGGCGGTGTCCTCGATTCAGTTGATTGACAGTCTATACATGTGTGTCACTTTGAAGAGATCGTTAAATTGTGGACGTCTGCTTCCAGTATTCGTTTCAGTAGCATCCTTGTCCTTGAGATCAATTGTAGTGTGTGGGAGGTCAAGTCAATTAATTCAAAACTCAACATGTGAGGGCTCGAGCGATAACCCCCATCCTTTGACAACCAAAGGCGGATGTAATGTTCCATGTATATGTTGATGCTTTTAGTTATGGAATAGGTATTCTCTTAGCTCATACACATGGCTACATTGATTATCCTGTGTATTTGATGACTCCACCCGAGTGCAATCATAGCCTCATGGTATATAGTGTGCAAAAGTTTCATCATAAGAATCCCTTTCGTTTGTTTGTTGATCACTAAGCTTCCATCCAAGGCTAACTAGTATGGTGTATTCTTTTACAGGAGTTTAACGTTCGAACATACACTAGCTTGGAAATCCCATGTTGGGGGCAAATTGCCTATCTTAGCCACCAAAATCAAGAGATTCCATTGAACTATCAAGTTCCCATCTATTCATAAAGGAGACATCCCTAGGTTCAAATATGATGCAATGTTGTAGTATTTGTCTACAGAAACATTTCTTGAAGGTTTTGCTTAATGAGCCTAGGAGTACAATCTGGGGAGAGCTCTATAAATAAAGCATAGATGGATTACTCTATGTATAGGTGTTGCCCCATGAGTGAGCACTAGTGTTAACAAAAGGCACAATGAGGTCTCACAAGCAACTAGTTTGGTGCCCAAGTTAACTGTGAGAAAGGCCTTACAAGTCAGGTTATGGTGTACCTTCTTCTCGGATGCTCATCAACTTTGTACCAAATGTGATGTACGCCAAAGAATGGGCAAACCTTTGGCTGAAGATCACATGCAACTATAGCCAAGGTTTCTTTAGAGGTATTCCAAAGATAGCAACTCGATTTATGGGCCATTTCAAGCAAAGGTGCAACATACCAAAACTAAATACATCATCGTCAACAAATTAGCTTGACAGAGCACCACCAAATTTACATTTATGAAAATTCCATTTGCAAATATGGGTGCCTAATCGCATTCATCAATTACTGTCGTCAGGCTTCATAATCATGATGCAGTCCCAATCCATGAGGATCCATTTACAAGGACCCCCAAGCCAACAAGAGATGACTTGGAAACAAAGGTTTTCGGCCAACTCATGCAAGATACTCATGCTTTGAATAACACATTCGCAAATGAGTGTAGGATGTATTTGTAGTTTACAAAATGACATTTCTTGCAGTTGCGACTCCGCACGAATATGTCTACGTCCTTAAGGAGTGAAACCAACACTAGACTCGCCCACAAGTTTAGGTCGCCCACAAGATCATTCGATGAGTTGGGAAAGTAGCATGTCAATAGGAGGCACCACCCACTTCAAGACCTGTCATATGTAGGTGAGACCATGTAAGTTTTTACCTTGGCTACTCCTTGTAGATAAGGAGGATAACATCCTCTATATTCCAAACCAGAAAGTGGAGTTCACAAAGCTAATAATGTCTACATCAAGTTTCTTCATCAAATGGAAGGGCCTACTTGATGGTGAGTAATAGTGGCATCCGGAGTGCATTGTATAGGAGCATCCCCACCCCTCCCCAAATTGATGAGCAACATTTAATGCCTTTAATTCCATAGACAAACATATAAGCTTAAGGGTACAAAGATTTGGATATTTGAGGAGCTCACTCTGATTCAGATGAAACAAAGAAACTTTGAACTCACCAAAGTAAAGGAAGCATGCAAAGCAAGCAGTTGGGCAATTTATCGAAACGGGCAAGCACTAATTAATCCAAGCCAAAGACTCTTAGTCTTAAATTGATGTTACAAAGGCTACCTTATGATAATGTCAAAATGTAATTATGCCCTATAATAGCTCAAGAGGAGCTCAACCTTGTGCACCCCACCGATTCTCTAGCTATCTAGATGCAATTAGTCTTTTTTTTGTTTTGTATTTTGTGTCATAGACCCGTGAGGTCTCCCACAAACGTTAATAGCTCTCTCTCTCTCTCTCTCTCTCTCTCTTCTCGCTCCCACCTTCCTTAATGAAGATCATCCAAGGAAATTAAACACATCTGTTGGAGTTGCAAAAAGGATTGAGCAAGTGAAGCAAAAGAGAGAGTGTTTATTCAAGAGAGACAAGCCCAATATATAGGCTCCAATTACGTCCAGTAGTGACATCACATGTGAGCTCAATAGAGCATCTAGATCCACAAATCTCTCAATTTCCATGATTCTCTCAATCACACACCAAGATTCACTCAATCACACCTACTGACGCCTATCCAGGCACACCATGTGTTCACACTCACAACCTTAGACCTTAGGACTCTAGATCCCATTACATCAAATTTGTCCTCATTTCCCTCCACAAATTGATGACCTCAATCCTAGCAATAGTCAATGGGAAACTTCATGGCTTGCCCACCTCTAGTGGCAACACACATGATCCACAACCTGGTACTCAATCTAGTTGCATCAGCAGTAGACTCATTTGGGCATCCTCATCCCAACATGATCTCACTCTGACTTTGGTGTGTTGGTTTACAATTGAGAGATAGACAATGACTATGTATGGGAGGGGGACATCCCAAGGCAAAGAACCCTTATTGACCACACACACATAAATATTCCTAATTTGAAGATGTGGGGAAATACCCCCCTTTGATGGCATATCTTGTCCTTTTCCTCCTCTTCCAAGCTACCATAGTGTGAGGTTCATTGTCATTGGAGAGGTTCTTGGTGTAGCCAACTCCTTTGCTCTTTGTCCTTCTCCACACTCTTTAATATATCTTATCCATATTCTGCAACACAAGATCCTTGGAGTCCTTCACCTTCTTTGAGTGTCCAAGTTTTAAGAACATTTTGTGAATCATATGGACTGAAGAGGGTCTTACCACTTGTCATGCAAGGGTAGTGTCTACTCTTGTACAAGAGGTGATCATGATTGTATGGCAAGGTATAGTCAACCAAATGCAAGTACATTTCATACATCATGAAAGATACTGAAACCATAACTAAAGCATCTTTAAAATAAGAATCATAATGGTTGTACTTGAAATCTTTGTTCCAATCATATCCATTGAAAATCATCATGCAAGTCATGATATATTCTTTCTTCATGTAAGCTCTTATCATGGTCAATCCACACTAATCAACTAGTCAACTAGTCAACAAGATAATATGACTGGAAATCCAATTCAAAGTACCATAACTTAAACCCTCAATATAAAAGATAAAAAATGCATTCAACTAAACTTCAAAGAGCATTCTCAAAACTAAAATAACAATCTCCAAATTGTGCTTTAACTCCTCAAGCATCACCTTAGCATTTAGTGTAGTAGAGCAAGCTCCATACGGGATACACCATGCAATGCATGAAAGCATTGGGGCTGATAGTGCCATCTCAATCCAGTGGAAACCTCCGAGAAAAAGGGAGAATTCTTCCAAACTCCAAGAAAAACAGTCCTTCTAGAAGAGGCTGCCCGTGAAGGGCCCTGCATGCTAGCCCAAATGGCTATCAAAGTGTGAACCGTGTCAGTCCAAATACCCGTGAACACCTGTGAAGGGTGTATCTGGGTGCCATCGAAGGCCTCTATACATCTGGCTCTCCAAATGTGCCAAGAGGAAATTCTAGCCAAGATCTCCCAAGAGGTGTCCACTCAAGCATGAGAAGCCCTGAAGGGACTAAGTGGTACATCCTGAAGAGAGCAGGGCTCTATCACCTACCGACGGATCGAGAGTGCCCAAGAAGAAGGCTCACCCTCATAAAACACCTGGGGCCCAGTAAGGGATAACCATGCGACCGAGCCCAAAGTCATGAAGAAAGGGGAAGTATGAAAAATGCCAAGTATCCTCGCAACCCCTTTCCAAATAGTCCTCGCCTGACTGTAATCCCAAAGGCAATGTCGCACTGACTCCTCTGTAGAATGACAGCGAGGGCTAGTGGGATCAGCCCCAAAACGTGATCTCCACAGGTTCACTACAATCCCTCCATGAATAAAAAGCCAAAAGAAAAGAGTGATCTTTCTATTTCTCAGGGATTTCCAGAGCCTCCTCCAAAAATTCCTACGCAAATTTGCAGTGATTAAGAAGTTGTCCCAATGGGGGGCTCTGGAGGGAACCCAACCCCTACTGTTCAATTGAAATCTCCTGGCATTACTAACCGTGAAACGAAAAAAAAGAATTACACTCTCTCGATGCCCATGATCTATCCACTCCCACTCTCCTGGGTCCCACTACAAGCACCTGATAGGTGCATCTCCATATAACCACAACCATCCCAAGGCCAAAAGCAGAGGGTCGAGGTCTAAGTACCACTCCAAGCCCGCTCAATAGTCCACAAAACCAACAATCCTGACAGGCTAAAAGGCAACCTCTAGAAGAATATCATTCGTGGATCTAGAGAGTATACCTCCATCCCCAACGTCAAAGACTAGTGTATCTTCTCCGAGACCTCAAAGAGCGATCACCTATAGAGGAACTGCTGTCCTCGAAAAAGCTCTCATCCAAGTGGTGGAAGTAATAGGCAACTCAGCTGCCCATTCCACCAGGATGGCTGCATCTATCTGCTGAACCTTGCGTGCTACCCCTCTGAGGTGACTCACGGACTGCAGTCTCTAATCCTCATGTAGCTTAATAAATGCCTTCCAAGTACCTACTGTGTAGGCGGGCCTCTCTCCCATCTAGACCACTGCATGTAGTGGGAAGTGCCCAGTGGTCCGCCATGCTCATCAAGTATACTATCATTCCAAATAACCGACTACCTATCAATCTCTTCTAGGGTAGAGGACGGAACCCTTCGAAGAGTGTTCTTGAAGCTCCCCCAAGCTTTCAGGATGACAGACATGAGAGGAGAGGCAGGAGATCTGAGAGGGACTGAAGTAAAAATCCAACTTGGGCTGTCCACCCAATCATCTCCCCCAAGGTTGGTGTGCAAGCCTGAATACGTCCAAAAAAGAAATCCTTTCAAGATTCCTGTCCAGGCATGAGTCCCCTCACCACCACCTTACAAAGCAATGCCCTGCATTGCAAGTCCGAGTCAATGATGTTAAGGCCCCCTTCAGATGTAGGAAGAATAATGGTCTCCCAGACCACCCTCGCTGCAACATCTGCTGTGCCATTAAGTCCACTCCATAAAAAATTCCTGACTAGTCTAATGAGCTGAGTGATGCAATCCCTACACCGACACCAGCAAGAACACGCAAACCAAGCAATGGCCAAAAGAACCTGGCTCACTACCACAACTCTAGAGGTAAGGTCGAGTTGGGTTAAGCTCCAAAAAAGTAGCTTTTTCCTTATACTTTCTAGTACTGGGACAAATTGCTCTGCTAGAGAGATGCCCAACCCTACTTGACATTCCAGATATCTGACAGGAACACCCCTCTAAATCCAGAAAAGGTCAACTCCCCAGTCTAGAGTTTCCTCATCACTGATCCAAAAGCCGAATGATTTATGCCAGTTAATGTGTGCCCCTGCAACTGAGCAAAAAAGAAAGATGTCGCTAAGTGCAAGACGGTATTCAGATGAGACTGCAAAACACCGTCAAAGTCAATAAGTTACCTGACACTCTCTCTACTATGTCTGAGACCAAGTATAGAGAGAAAGTGTTTATTGACTCTCCCTCCCATCTGTATCCAAAATGACTCCCGTGCATGGAAGGCATACTATGCTCTCTTATCAAGCAATGTCTGCAAGTGAGCCCTTGCCGCAGCAAGGCGCTCCTGTATCCAAGCATCTGATGGTTGTCTCTGCTTCTCCCTCTGCAAGGCTGCCAATTGCCGACGGATAACAACCTCCCGCCTGAGTACCTCACCTTACCAAGCACTAGCAACGGAGTGATAAAAGTCGCTGACACTGACAAGTGCTGTGGCCACATGTGAAGGACCGGCCCCCCTGCATGTGAGACACCCAAATCTCCAAGACTGCCTCTGTGAGAGTCTCATCCGTGTATAAGGCATCGGGAATCCTGATACTATGAGACCGTCCTCTCAAATAGGCCTCTGAGATGGACAGAACTATTGAAAAATAATCGAAAGTGAAAACACCAGATGCAATGCAAACCGTCCCCTCTCTATCAAGAGCCCAGTCATCCACATAGAATCTATCAATCCGAGCATGGATAGACATATGCACCCTATGGTTCGACCATGAAAACAAAAGTGACTGAGACTGAATATGAAATGCATCATCTGACCAAACATCTATGCCACTGAATCTGAATAAGAAGGCATCCCAAGCTGCTCTCTCGAGGGAATGAATACCACCTTCTCTACCTCTGCAGCAGAAATGCGAGCAGAACAGTAAACTGGGAAAAGTCGAGTGCAGATAGACATTGATAAACAATCAAGCTCAATATATAACTAGAACTTAGCCCAATCCAAGGAATCCTGTGATGATGCTCATGGTAAGGAGTTTATCATTTGCGAAACTCATGTTAAAGCAAGGGATCGACAGTTGCCAGTATTCCCTCCAGTTTTTTCACCTGAATCAGTTAGGCAGTTAGCCCCAAAAGCAAAACCAAAAAAGAAGTCAATTTTGACTCTCCAAGAAGTAACTACTTTAGTTGTCAGTTCCTTACACTTGTCAAGGTGGATAATTCAACAGACAGCTAGGTGTCATTAAAAGAAGAGACGAGGGTACAGCTACCATCTACCTCTCTTCTCTTGACTGTCCAAGGCTTTGCTTCCACCCCAAGGATTTGGCGAAACTGGCACCAGAAGCCTTGTACTGATCCTCATCCATGTGCCATGCCCTGCTCTTTTGTTCAATCTGTAATTATTGACCAATCAGACTCCAGTCCACATCAGGGAATTTGTATACCTTCATAAGACTAGAATATATCCAATCTTACAAATTAAATCTATTTATAGAACAAGCAAAAGAACAAAGGAGGAAAAAGAATTTAATGATTGAGAAAAATAAAAAAGAAGAAAAAGAACTTAGTAAGCAAAGCTATGCTTATGTTCTCATCAGTACCCAAGCATCAGCTGCCATCTGGGTTTTGAAAGATTCTGGAATCTCTTGGGTAATAAACCCAAAGCTTCCTAAGGTTTGAAATTGCAACCAAACAAAAAAACTTTGAAAGCAAAAAGAACATGGAAGTAATATTAGATCATTGTGACTTTTCTCATGGCAAAAGACATGCATGGAATTGGAATGACAATCTCCTATTTATATCCTCAAAATGTAGCTGCTGATTTCAAAAAACCCGAGATGGCTCCTAAAATATATATATGATATGTGTGTGTGTGTGTGTGTGTGTGTGTGTGTGTGTGTGTGTGTGTGTAAAATGAACTTAGAACCTTGGTCAATAAACGAACCAAAGCCCACATGAGTATACGTATACATTCATAAGACTAGATTGAATGTTGGAATGACAATCTCGTATTTATCTCCTCAAAATGTAGCTGCTGATTTCAAAAATCCCATAGAAATGATCCCATATATATATATATATATATATATATATATAACTCATAACCTTGGTCAATAAACGAACCAAAGCCCACATCAGTATATATATATATAACTCATAGTAACTTTCTTATAGAACAAGCAAAAGAGAGACAGGAAAATACGGAGTTTGTAAGCGAATAAAGCCCACATCAGTGACATTTCGCTTGAAAAACAAATATTTGAAGAAGAGACAAACGTGAACAAGGATACTCAATATTAATCCAATTTTACAAATCACTTTTGAAAGATTCATGGCATACCAAAAGCATCTTGAAGTCTACAGGTGTTTGACATGAAATTCTCTTTCCTTATAGATACATTAGCTCGGTAGCTTAAAGTGGATTCGTGAGGCCTAGCAACGAGACATTTGACCCACCTCCACTTCAAACAATTAGATCATTTAACTGCACATACTCAAAATACTCAAAACCATATGGATTGTGTGTGTGGATTTGGGAAGTCAGTAAGGAGACCCTACTTAATCAGTTACATGTGTGACTACCAAAAAAGAAACTTCAAACCGGGGGTTGACTAAAAGTAAGGCAAATAACAAGGCTGATCAAAGACAGGACAAAAGGTTTCTGTGGTAAAGGAAAATACAAGGCCAATCAAAGACCGGACAAAAGGTTTATATAGCCAAAATGTCTATTTCTTCTTATCCATTGATCATGTCATAATTGTACATGATTCACAATGGGCTAGCCATTTAGTCGTGTGCACTATCAACACGTTGGACAAATACTATAATGACCTTTGCCAAGAATCACAAAGCAACTTTGAAAGCCTCCTAAAAGGCTTAGGGGTGGCAAGTAGCACTTCTAGACCTCTATAAGAGAGAGAGAGAGAGAGAGAGAGAGAGAGAGAAGGTTTGTCTAGGTGGTGAGCCAACTCTCCTTGTATAGTACTTCTTGAGCAACATTATCAGACCGGTGAGGATTTAAGATAGGCCTCAGTTACAATCTTGGGTTACTTTAAAGCCTTAATGTGATTGTTTCCTAGCCTTTGTACTACACCGAATGTTAGCCTCGTCTCAACCCAAGTTCTCACCAAATCCTTGGATTAGACTATCCTCATATCCTAGATCGTGATCATCTGATCTTGTATCATGGCGTGGTTAATCTCATTGAGAACATAACCTGCCAAAACAGTTTTACATCCTCATGAAATCTGTTGGAAGCTGCATTGCTGGATACTATTGTTAGATATTGACCAATAGAGGGTACGCACAGCGGAAGACTGATAGAATAGCCTTGGATCTCACACAGTGTGTGTGGGGTGTGGAATCACAAACTTCTTTACTTAATGTGCATCACATAGATGTGCAGACTCATCAATAGATAATGATCCAGCCAGATATAGAAACCACCAATATAATATATTTCCGTCCAACACTATGGACACAACAAAAGAGATGGATTCAGAGTCCCACCAATGATGTGGTCCACTGATCTTACCACAAGGTACTTCTACTATCTGCCGGATATCTCTAGACTCGAGCCCGCGTGCTCCACCTCGAGCGTCTGTAGACTTTCTGTCCAGAATGATCTCAGTGACCTTCTGCCCTGGAAGACAGTCTAGGTTCAGCCTCTCCCTGGAGCTAAGTCTGCAGCAACACTTCTCTCCTTCACTTCCTCTGTAGAGGCCCAAGGATGGTGTATATGCTGCTCCTATCTGCTCCTCAAAAGCTGCAAGGCTGGATGCTGAAATGAGGCCTGAGGCCTCTCCTTTTACAGGGGCTGAGCCCCCTGAAAACCAACCGACTAGAAGGGGAAGTGGCCGACTTTCTGCCCCCCCCTCAGCTGACTTTTACTGGCCCCTCCTGGGCCGACTTTCCTGCTCTATATAAGGGCTATTGCCAGGCTCTTTCGCGCTGCTGCCTGGCCTCAAGGGCAGCCCCCATTGGGCCCCACCCTTGGGCACATTTGCGGCCAGGTGGCTAGCCCACCATAGCCTCCACCTCTGCCTCTTTTGGAAGCGCCCTTGTAAGGCACTCTTGCAGGACCTGTCCCAGCTTCCACGTGTGCGCCTTTGCTGCTGCAGCACCCCGCCATGTGTCGCCATCCATCAGCGCCATCTGCCAGCCCTGACAGCTGCCCATATGGCAACCCGTGTGCTGCCCATGTGGCAGCCTCTGCCCTTTGCTGTTTGCTGCCCACATGACAGCCATCATGCTGTCCATGTGGCAGCCCCTTTGGCTGTCCTGTCCTTGTGAGGTGCTGCCCATGTGGCAGCCCCCTCTCACCGTTTCTCTTGGGCACATGCCCTAGGTCTCCCTCCCCCACGCTCTCCTCATATGGGGGCTTACAGATGCAGAGGTGACCTTTCCAACAAGTTACAACTATTGTGAGGCACAATGGCCTCTATTTATAGGCCCAGGGCCTGCTTCCAAAAACCAACCAGGCAGCGTCATTCTGGCTGACCAGTCTGCTGCTGGTCCAGCCCTTTAAGGGCTCTCAAACCGTGAACCTTTGTCCCACACTTCTAGGGCTCTGGCCCTCACATCAAGGCAAGGGCCCAGCCCTCAGATCTGCCCTATATAAGGCATGGTTGGCTGCCTCCAAGCAGCCCAACCAGCCTCTCTCTTGGCCGACTCCCTCAGCTGGTCTGTCCCATCTGTTGCACCCCTTTCCAGCACCCTGTTCTGCCCACACGTGTGCACCTTTGCTGCTGCAGCACCCCGCCATGTGTCAGCTCTGTACCGCCTCCTGTGCGCCTCTGTCATGTGGCAGCCTTTGCCCTTTGCTGTGTGCTGCCCACGTGACAGCTCACGTGCTGCGCATGTGGCAGCCCCAATATCCCCTGGTCTAGCTCCCCCATGCTCTCCTCATTTGGGGGCTTACAAATGGGGAGGTGACCTTTCCAACAGGGACTAGCTACTATGAGGGCCTCACTGACGTCATTAGTCCCATGGTATAAACATATGCTCTCACACATGCATATGGAGATATGGAAGTACAGGGATCAGCCTGTGGTTTGATGTTTCATTGAGAACATGGAGAAAAGTTAAAACTACCAAGTGGGCGTGGTTTGTATCATTGGATGATGAAATACTTTGACACTTGAAAATTCAGCAATTGAGCTTAGTGTGGTTAACACTTCCAAGATGGGATGTTCAAGGCTTGGTGATAGTATCTTGCTGTACATACTGTACATTAAGTATGGATGAATTAGAGGTAAGTATACTTGTGTGAAAAATATCCATCAAAGCCACTACAGATCTTGGATAGAGTGACGAAAACCTACTAAATGATCTATTACTAATCCAATGCAAGATATACCTAGATGAATCCAGGAACATTCCCAAACTCATCCTCTAAAAACACAACATAGTGCAGTTTCAATCTCACGCTAGTCACTCATAAGATTGAAAACCATAAACTCCATCACGCATAGCACGGACAAGCTACTATGACATCCCCACTGACGTCATCAGCACCCAACAGTGGGTGTAGACCATAGTATAAAAATATGCTCACACATACAATTACAAAGTCTTCGTACTGAGTTTCTGTCGGCACTCCGGAGGTGAAGGGCAAACTCAGCCATGACAAAGGCTAGCACTAAAGGAGAAGGCTAATCAAAAAGTAGTCCAAAATCTCTTCATTCAAGCTACAACTGCTTGTGAAGTCTAAACGATTTCATTTTAGTCTCTCCCAAACGAGCATCTAAATCTAGCTGATAGGGCAACGCACCATTTAAGATAGAAAGAATTATCAGCAGCCACAACTTGGACGAAAACTTCACAAGGTGAAATTTGCATGTCCACTAATACTAATCCAATGCACGATCATGCAATATAGTAAGGTTGTCCCATATTGTTTACTCGGGTAATAAAAGTAAATAGGTTGTAATCAATTTCGAAATCTAGTCAATGGATTCTAGATTTATACTTTTCACAATGCCTCGAAGAGTAATCGGATGGACTCCATGTTTTCCACAGATATTGTCATGTGCATGGACCGTATCTGACATGTGCTTTAGGCGCACAGGACTAGCTCAGGAAACCTAGGGAGACTTGGGGCTAGGAAAGAGATTCTCGGGTTTAGTTGCAAGGGCACAGATGGATTAGGATTTGCTATTTTTGGCTCCATTGGGCTCGAGCATATATAAGGAGCCTAATGGTTCAGTTTTCAGCACTGCCCGATCCTACCCAGCCTTATGTTTCGAAAGCCGATGTGAGTGATTATGCAATTGGGCCTGCATTATTCCAAGAGAGTAGACCAATTGCTTTGAGAGTAAAAAGCTCGATGACACTCAATATCATTGGCCGACACTAGAAAAGGAACTTTCCGCAGTGGTGTTGCTCTTAAGGTTTGGAGACACTATCTATATGGTTCTAAATTTATTGTATTGGCAAACCATCAATCAATCAAGTATGTGTGTGATGGGAATTGTCTTTAAAAAGACCCATTGTCCTTCTGCAGCTAGATGTCTGCCTAAGTGAAGCGATTGGTATATTGGCTTACTAACCCACTGGGTCGCTGGAACTTGAGTCAGTCCACCTAGTGTCGTGGTAGAGATCTGGATCTGAAGTCTTTGTTGGTGGTAATAACATTTGAGGTGGTTCCGAACACCTTGAAAAATGATCCAACAATATCAAGATTGTTTCAAAAAATCTCATTGTCCTTTTAAATTCAATGTCTACATAAGTAAAGCACTTGGCATAGTGCTTTACTGATTCCTTGGGCCTTGGGTCAACTCAAAGTATTGGGTCTCGAGTTGACCTAGTTATTGTGGCGCCATAAAGATGGTGGTCTCGCAATCATAATTGGTGAGCATCATGACCTTATTTGGGTGCTGCCAGCTCATTGTGTGCCCTGAAAGTTATAAGGTATTGGTACATGAACATGTGGTGGTTGAATAAATGAAGCCTTACGGAGAGTTGTGTCAGATGATGGTGAGAGTAATCCACTCAGCTACATAGTCCATATCTAGATGAATGTGAACTTGTTGAATGGAATGCTAGCGGTCATGTTCAAGAGATAACCTTCGACACCTTACCGTGTGTTGCTACCACCCCCTAGCCTGAAGACTTGAAGGCTAGTCCGCTTGAATGTCAAGCCCTACATCCCATACCACATGCCTGTTCTATCTCCCAAGCCAACAATCATCGTCCCTAGGAAATGCCAATCTCCTAGATCTAGCGTGTATTTGTAAGCCTAGCTTGGCTATCTTTAGCATTTGGCCCTAACATTTAGAAGCCATGCCTAAAGTAGCTCACCTCCCCCAAAGACCACTCCTTTACCCATCTTTTGCATAATAGCTTGTCTTGGATTAGCTTTGCCTTTCATGGATCAGCTCTTATCCACTGGAACTAAACCTGGTCTAAGCTAGCTCCAGTCTCAACCTTGAGTTATATCAAGCCTTCAGTTAGATTGTGCCGTATGCCTTGGCCATCACTAATATTCAGTTCCTCGAGGCTTAACCTTGGCCATGGCCTACTCTAGGTCGGACTACCATTAACCCTATATCCAATCTAGATCTTAGGGTCCCTAGATTATCAATCATGGATAGGCCTTGGATAGTCTTATTAGGGATGTAACATTCTTCACCCATTGATCTGTTCATAAATCAGCATAACAAATGTTGGGATCTTTTAATAGATTACTCAATGATTCTTTGACTATGCTCAACCTCCCAGACTCTTGGAATCTCTGCAAGCCCACTGGTGGCATTCTCCACAGATATTGACACAAATCCATATGATCTCTACACATGTGAGTTTGCCTACCTAGACCCAAGCTTCCCCAAGCTTCTCGAGCCAGTCCTATGCGCCTAAAGCACGCATCAGATTTGGTCCACGCACATGACATACTCCCCTTGTTCTAAGAACTCACTCCTGAGTTCATAAGAAAGTTCGGAAACTCTCTTTGAAGGTTAGTCAATGTCTCCCATGTAGAATCCTCCTCATCACAAACCTTCCACTTAATCTTGTATTCATTGCTCGTCCTATTTCTGACTTGACGTTAGGCATGCAAGAATATTTTCAGGCTCATGTGGTATAAAGGTTAACTTCAACCTCTATAAGTTCTTGACGAATTACCATATGACCCAATACTTCCTTTAGTCTATTGAGATGGAAAATTGGATGAACTCTTACATTAGGAGGCAATTCTAGTTCATATGCAGCTTGTCCAATCCTTCTTTTAATCCGACATGGACCACAAATCTAGGGGATAACTTCTTAACCTGACCAATACTTAGGCTCTTAGATTGCTTGGGAAATACCATCATTGCTTGGGAAATACCATCATTCCTTCCGAAAACTCTCGGAGAACACATCCATTAGAATAACATATGTCCGGACCTTGGGCACTTCTAATAGATTCCTTAGGAAATTGCAACGTTTCTTGCATATCTTGCAAGATTGATCTGGCAACATCATTTTTTATTCCCTTTAATCCTACCATTATTGATGACTTAGGTTGAAATCCGTACATAAGCATAAAAGGACTGAAACTTATACTTGAATACTTTGCACTGTTATAAGCAAATTCAATCATGGGTTTAGACTGTGCATGTTCAAAGGAACTCAAACTAACAGTGGTATCCAACTTGTCAAAGCAAGTGTCCAGAATTCACTCGTAAACTTAAGAGTCCCTATTACTGACTATGTCGGCAGGCAACCCATACAGATGAAATAGTTGGTCAACAAACTGTAGAGCCAATTGACTTGCTATAACGGGTGATGGAGTAGGGAAGAATCTAGCCATCTTTGTCAAGCAATCTATTATAATCCATATGGCATCATGACACTTGCGCATTCTTGGCGAACCTGATAGAAAATCGATGGAGATACTTTCCCATTTATTACTAGGAATTTGCGACTCCTATAATGAACCCACGCTCCGAAGGCATTCAACCTTGGTGACTTGACAATTTCGGCAGCCTATGACATAGTTTTGAACAAATTCCCACATCTTCAGCCAATAAAAATTATGCTTCACTAGATACAGTGTCCTGTGTACCCCTGGATGTCCTACACTAGGTGCATCATGAAACTATCTAAGATCCTGCACGAGGTGCATCATGATACTCCCAAACATCCGACCTATCAAGTACACAAATCTTTCCAAATCATCCACTGACCTCCTATCGCTTGTATCCTAGGTGGCACTATCCCTGAGTCTTGGTCAACCATGGAACTCCCATCCTAGACCTTTTGCCAATAAGGACTGAAAGGACTATTAGTGACGCAAAGCCCTCTCAAGGATTGAAATAGGTCAGAGGATATTTGTGTAAATGACAGCATTTACAATCTTAATTCGACTAAGGGCATTTGCTACACTATTTTAAGAACCAAACGCCATTAGCACCTTGATCTAACTATGTTCTTCACATTCCACAAGGCCTGCAAATTGGTCCACTCTTGCTGGAAGGGTAAAGGACTTTCCCTGGTGACCATGATTTATTTAAATTAGCATGAGCCATACATGCATGCCATCATCCATGTGTGCCATTCCATGCATTGATGTCTAATGGAAGCGTACGTACATACCCATCGCTTCCAAGGCTCAAATTGCTGACGGATAGCTTCAGCTCGAGGTTGCATGTACTCATGTCCCTTAGTGCGTATATCATCAATCTGCCAAGCAAAACAATTAGCCAGAGCTTTGCACCAAAAAAAGGAACTGACCTACAATATTGGCCACAGGAAACCTTTTGCCTGGAATGAGAAAATGCGTAAATCCATCCCCAACTGTAAAAATGAAATAAAACCCTTGTGTTACCAACTTGGGGAACAGAATACTCAGAAGATTGGCTGGAATTCGTGCATTTGAAATATAAAACACCCTTTGGGTAAGGTCTCTGGGAGTTCAAAATGGGATGAGAGAGGAAGCCACATTCGACCTTAGTCAATGCGCTTTGTTAGAAATTATTCAATTCAGCATGGGGACCGCTCACGTTGCCCATTTCCAAGCGACTGAAGGCGATAATTTACCGAATTAATATGAAGCCTTGAGCCCGCAAGTGCCGCGAGAACAGTTACGCCTCCCACCACAAGAGTTGTTGCGACCAAAAACGCCTTTAAAACTGACTTCACATACAGAAAGGGTCGACTTTGTGAGTACCAAGGAGGTTCCAGAGTCCTGGCAGAGGCAGAGACTATCCAAAGGTTGATGTGAGCAACGACCTCAGGTCACACATTACCAGTGGAATAACCCTCCACGAGGGCCTTCGCCCTGGCAGCATCTATGTTTGCCTTATCTTCCATCCTTGCCTCGTTAGCGGTAGAGAACAAAATGGTCACTTCATCTGAATTGGGCTTCCATCTACAAAATAAAAACACAACTCGGGTTCAATCGTTTAGTTTCCGAACGATGACAGGAACCCACAGCTTTATAAGACAGCCTGAGGGCAATGACATGGACACCCTTTACATAGGCTGGCAGACATCCAAATGGTGCACCCCTCAGAGTACAAGCGAGCATACCCAATTTACCAAATCTTTTTCTGAGTGCTATCATTGCGAGATGGCATGATTCGTCATACTTCATCCTGTAATCACAGTTACAATAGCAATCGAGGCCTCTAGCTCACCTCTTGGGACCGAATGAAGTTTGAGGCACGCTAGCGAAGAAGGCGAGAGGGCCACCAGTGGGGGAGAGGACGGATTGAGAGAGAGGAAGGGAAGAAGGGGGGAGGGGGGGCGACGGGGGGGAGGTGAGGGAAGCGGCGAGGGAGGAGGGGGGAGGAGAAAAAGGGGAGGAAGGGGAGGAGGAGGGGAAAGGGGGAGGGGGGGTATGTTTAAGGATTTCAGGGAGAACATCTGCTTGTTCAAAGCATTGTTGTTTTGGGGAAGAAGAAGAAGGGGGAGAAGAAGATTGTTGAGAGTTTAGCTTTTCCTTTAGACGAGCCATTGCTTGCTTTGAGTTTTGGGAGAAGAAGGCCCCCTGTGTGGCTGCAAGCCTCCCTCCAAGAAAGCTCATGGTGTATCTCCCTCCCTTCTCAGACTCATACCACCCTTCTTTTATAGCCCCACTCTTCCCTCTGCGGTTACACATCGAAGCCTGAGCTCACGGCCACGTGCCAACAAGCCGTTACTTGATCCCGCAAATCACACCGCCTCGACACGTATGCACGAGCAATACCCCTTGCCCAAGTGCCTCAGTTCACGGCCATGTGCCACGTGCCAAGCCATTACTTATCCCGCAAATCACACCGCCTCGACACGTATGCTCGAGCAATACCCCTTGCCCAAGTGCTTGGGTGGGCATTTCCTTCTTCAAGAAAATTAAATGCTAACGCACTTGGTGGGGCTTGAGCTCAAAACTTCTGAACAAGTACACAGCGACATTGTTGATGGGCTATGGCGGTGTGTGCACAATCGTGCACGCCAAAAGCCAAATTATTGAGGCTTGGGCTTTTGGTGTGTAGCCTCCCTCACTATGATAAGCATGGCAACCCATTCTCTCCCAATCAAGTCTCTGCACCACGCCCATGAAAGTGGCCCCGATTTGCCTTTCAAAAATGAAAGTGCCTTTTGATGACCACATGAGACGTAGGGAACGAGCTTGGAGAAGTCCTCCTTGACAATGATAGCACCTCACGGGTACCTTCTCAAAAAAGCACTTTCATTTCCAAGAGGCTAGTCATGAATCCCAAAGCCCCCTACGTCTGTCCATGTCAGAGGTTGCTTTTGATTGGAGCAAGACCATAGGCCTGTTTCATTTTCGGGAGCGACCTTTAAGCACTAGAAATCTGACGTTTACTGAAGACTACACCAAATTGTAATTCCTACAAAAGAACAACCAATGTTTAACATTGGCCAACTTTTACCCTTGTTAGTTGTTGAGGTGGACTTCCATTTTATTAGAGTCATCTGGCTTCTTCCTAATTCTTGAAGTTTTTGATGTAGATAGTCGTAGGGTTTTAGTTGTTATACGAGTAGAGGTTGACTCTTGGTCTCTCTTCCAAGAAAACCAAAGAATAAGAATTTAAAAATTCTGTCACAAAGAACCTTACATAACAGAAGGAAAACCAAAGAATAAGAATTTAAAATTTCTGTCACAAAGAACCTTACATAAAAGGGGCTAACCTTCTGAGAATCAATTTCAGTAGCCTAGTGTTAATTTCATGGCTCCCAGCCCGATGGCTAGCGCTTGTTTTGGGAATTCCACCTTCTCCGCTAGCTTTGGGCTATTCCCCTGGCTTAGAACAAACTAGATGCTTGGTCAGGTCTTACAAAGGTAGGTATTCCCTTCACTTTTTAGCTTCCAGAAGCATTGTTGGCAACGGCCTCAGTTGACATCTCTCGAATTCTCTCTTCCTCTCTCTTCTTGCAAGTTATCTCATATTTCTATCATGTATTATTTTGGGTTTGAACTTTCATTGTAGTGGATCCATGAATTTCAAGAAGGGGAAGGTGAGCTACTTTATCATTCACAGTAGCATCTTTTAAAAGGTTGCCTGAAAAATACCCTAGAATATTCAATCTATCCATGACCACAAGCGTGTGGTGTGGCTGTGCGCAAGTTGGCTAAAGAGAGGAAGCTTTGCTACTCCAAGAAGAGCACTCTTATAGAAGCAATTGAACTCAATAGCACTGTACTCAATACCCACTTTGTTGGGAAGATCAGGATGATGTTCATAGACAAGTAAACCACAAAGTTCATAAGGCCTTGAAGTTGCCTATCGACTTGGAAGTCATGAATGCTTGCACTCTGCAACAGTTGAAATTCGGGGCTCATAGGTTTCATGATGATGATGAAAAATATAGTGATGCCCACAGCCAAGAGTACTAAGACCAAGCAAGGTGATGGAGACACAATAGTAGCAATTGCACAGTCAGTCTGTGCTTGATTGTTGTGCATAAAACTCCAAATCCCTCACACCATCTTGCTGCTTGGCATACCCTAGGATCGTAATGTTCCATGATACCACTTCTCGCTTTGGCATATTGTCAAAAATATTACAAGCATCCACCATACTCCCATGCTTGACATAAGTATGCATCAAATTGTTCATCCAAAACATAGGAAGATCATTTGAACATTCCTCATCAAGATAGGTATGGATTTAAGCTTGGTCGTCTGTTCAAAGATATCTAATAAAATAGTTTAAGCCCGATCATGGTCGTAAACTTGTAGATCTCAATCTCTCCACGATTTTGGTTTGGATTTCCAGATTAAAGAATTGCTTGTGATGGATGACCTATGTCAGTAGCTTAAGTGCTACTACAGCAACAGACCAGTGTTAGGCCCAAGAGGAGGTAGAATCTCTCGATAAAATCAAGGTAGCATTTTGTTCCTAGCAATCAATGCCCATTTCATCAACTTGGAGAGGACACAATTGACTACCCCAATCATCGTTCCCATCGAGCTCGTAGGCTATGTGTGTTTAAACTGACCTTCTCCTAAAATAAAGAGTTACAGATTACTTCTTTAACCTTTCCAAATTGGCCCTCCCCCTGCCCCAAAATCAGATACCATGGTTGCATAGATCATCGTGAAGACTGGCCTCACAAAGACTACCCCTAAGTAGGTGTAGGATTGTATGATCTCCACAGGCTCTTTTTTGTAGGTGAAGCTATGTTGATGAAGTGCTAGTTGTGAGGTGTGAAAAATCATAACCTTGGTCTTACGAAGGTTAACTATCAAATCTCTCGAGTCTCTCCTTGCAAAACACATCTAGGGCATTTAGGTGTCTTTGTAATCTTGTTGCTGAGGAGGATAGAAGGACTATGTGACGTGGAGCTTGCATAATGTAGCTCTCACATTTTGTGGAGTGAATCGAATGCAGGTGGTGGATCGGAGGAGAGTGGACATATTGGGTGGTGTTTGAGCCGGCCTCTGGATGTCATAAACATAGGTGTGCCATACATCTACATCTATGATGGGTATAGGTGGCTTCCCCTCAGATAAGATCCCCATGCAAAAGGTGGGATCACCTCCACTAAACACATCTAGGGCATTTAGGTGTCTTTGTAATCATGTTGCTAAAGAGGATAGAAGGACTATGTGATGTGGAGCTTGCATAATGCAGCTCTCACATTTCGTCGAGTGAATAGAATGCAGGTGGTGGGCTGGAGGAGAGTGGACATATTGGATGGTGTCTGAGCCGGCCTCAGGATGTCATAAACATAGGTGTGCCATACATTTACATCTATGATGGGTATAGGTGGCTTCCCCTCAAATAAGATCCCCCATGCAAAAGGTGGGATCACCTCCACTAAAAGATTGAGTCACCTCATCCATCCTATGTGAGAGGGACACCCACTTCTTACACTGCGTTGGACGTCGTGAAATCCGTTGTGCCTTAGATCTCATTAAGTGTCCCAAAGCCTGCTACTGTATGAGATGGGATCTCATCCCCCGACACTCATCATTAATCCAAGGGTTCTATGGCATCTTCACAGCTGAGGGGCAAACTCTAGACCTAGTCGTAGGGAAAATTCCGGTGGTGGCATCATGGATCACTGATACTAGTGTGTTTGAGGCAAGAGCAAGGTCTACATCATCTCTCAAGAGAGTCTCTAGACCATCGGATACGTGGCTGATGTATACGACGTCAAGGGCATGATCGAAATGTATCCACACTTGGGTTGGGGCCAGGTGGATCACATACTATGTCTGGCAATGTGATCAAGATACTCAATGATAGGTATGAGTGGTCAGCACCAAGAGGGTGTGGAGGGACTATGAAGTTGGGGAGGCCATCAAGTAATCTACAGTGCTATTGCCCTCTCGATGTGGGAAACATGTAAGCTCTCCAGACAATTTCCATCGCTAAAAACCATAGTATATAATCAAGTCGTATATCGCTATTGTCTAATATAAATGCCCCATACCCTATCACATGTGGTGCGTCCTCAGAGTGTCTCAGATGTGGTGCCCCATACCCTACACACAAACACACACACGCACACACACATACACATAGAGAGAGATGATACGATTGCATTGAAGTCTGCTTAAGACACTTTAGAATGGATACCACATTTCTACAGCTCCTGCGAGTGCTCCCACCCCCCCCACTCCCATCTACCTCCCTCGCGCTGTGCGGCCCCCTCTCCCCCTCCCCTCCTCCCTCTCCGCCGCTTCCCTACTTGTAGCTGTTGCACCCCCTTCCATCCCCCTCTCCTCCTTCTCCACCTGCCATCCGCCCCCCCTCTCCTTCCTTCTCCGCCCCTCCATCCTTCCTCGCCTCCCCCCCTCACATTGTGCTACCACCCCCCCGCCCCCCTTTTCTCCCCCCTTCCCCACCTTTGCGCCACGTTGCCACCCCCCCTTCCCCTCCCTCCTCTCCTCCTTGCTTCCCCGCCCTCCCTCGCGCTACGCTGCCACCCCCTCACCTCTCCTCCCTCCCCTTCCCCGTCCTGCGCCGCGCTGCCACCCCCCCTCCCTCCTCCTTTCTTCCCCTCCTTTGCCATTCTCTCCCCATTCTACCGCCTCTCCTGCCCCCGCTTCCTCGTACATCTCCATCCCTCCCTCTTTCCTCCCCCGCCTCCGCCCCAGCCCTCCCTCCCTCACCTCTACCACATCCTTTCCCCTGCCCTTTGGAGCTTTCGCAGTTTGTCGATGCGGTATGGCGACTGTAAGTCCGGAACCGGTGGCCCAGTCGGACCCCCCTCCTCCTTCAGCCTACAACATAACACTGACAGAGCATCAGGTCTCCTTGGTGAAGTAGGCTGCCACTGACTTCTCCCAGATGTCCGTTTATGGGAGAGTCATTGGCTACGCCCCTTCACAAGCAGACATCAGGGACCGGTTGCAGTCCACCCTTTACCTTGAGGATAGCCACATTGAGGAGGTCACACTCATGGGACATGGTATCTTCTAGCTCAAGCTCTCCTCAACACAGGCTGTGAGCGATATGGTCAGACGGTCCCCTACCTCTGTGGGTGGGAAGATCAACCTAATGGTCCCTTGGTATAGGGGTTTCAGTGTAGCGAACTTCGATGCCCACTTCTGCATTCCCCACCATCCAGTTACCCTCATCTTCCCAGGTCTCGCAACAGAGCTTCGCCCGATCATCAAGGACTTGGGGGCGCACTTTGGCTGGCTCATGCAAGACACCTTCATTGATGCGGCGGTAGCCCAAGGGGTGCCACGTGTCAAAGTGGCAGTCCTAGATCCACAGAGTATCCCCTCAGAGTTCGAGATTGAGATGGACACAGGTGTGGTGACGTAGCCCATTATGGTCACTGGTCACCCAGATTAGTGTCTGAGATGCCACGGCTTCGGGCACCAGGCGCGCTCTTGCCCTCGCTTCACAAGGACAGAACCTCAGATGGCCCCCATCCATGCAACTCAGGATCCCCCCCGCCAGGCATCGACACCCCCTCCCGAAGGGGAAGGCTGGACTAAGGTTAAAAGGAAACGGAAAGGAAACAAAACAGCAACAAAAAAGCCCCCCCCTCTCTAGCAAGAGACCCCTGTGGTCACCAGTCAGTAGCAGCTCGGTAAGGGGAAGGAGAAAGGCAAGGAGAAGGTCAGCCAGCCTCCCCCTCATCCTTCACCCCACCCCCCTCCTCCCCCCACCTCCTCGGTTCCCCTACCTCCTCCCCCTCTAGGATCCCCCCCGGCAACTTTGGTTTCAGCCCCCCCTCCCCCTCGAGCATGATCCCACGGGAACCCCCCCATCCGCGCACCGAAGCCAGCACAGACCTCCTCCGCGCCTGTCCCCCCTGGCCTAGTGGAGGGAAGAGACCCTTCCCCGCAGACGGCCAGCACCACTCCAACTCTTTCGACAGCCAGCACCCCTCTTTCTAGTTCTGACTCCTCATCTTCGTCCACACACCCAAGGGCAGCTCCTAGAGCTCTACCTTTGGAGTTTTACCGAGTAGGACCTTGGGATTACTTGGATGCAGCTGGTATTGGCTCCTTCCCTGCATGCCTAGACATCAGCATATTCTTCCTCCGAAAGGGGGCGGAGGGTAAGGTGTCCATCCTTGTCCCCCATGATGGTCCTAGCTATTCCTTCACTATTACCAGTGATGGGAATGAGCAATGGACGAATGAAAATGTTTGGGAGACGATTCGTGAGATTCGTGATCAGTCCCAGGAGCAGGTGCAAGATTGGATTGGTAGCAGAGCAATGGAGCTTCTTCAGCAGCAGTGGAAGGAGGGTGATGTTCGTATGAGATGGTGCCACAGCGCCAAACGATTTCACCTTTTGGTCATCATTCGACTGCCTTTGGAGTGGATCTACGCGGAAGGGCTCCGCCCTTGGAGGACCTTAGAGGTAGTGGGCTTCTACAATATTTCCCTGGCAGAGGCTTTTAGTTGGTTAGAGAGAGCTTACCACCATGGGACGAAGGGCCTTTCCCCTCTGCTGAAGGTTTTAGAGGATGGGTCTGATGATCCGGCCTCTCCTTCGAAACCTTCACAGAAGCGCCTTCGTCTGCACACTGGACATCCTCCGACCACCTCAACATCGACCGCAAGCAGACAGCTATTTGTGGCCCATCTCTTCTCTTCATGAGTATACGCATTATCTCTTGGAACGTCAACGGTTTCCACTCATCAGGAACCCACAGCCCCAGGAAGATGGTGCTTAGACAGGAGCTCCAGCCAGCTTTGGTGGGAAGGGTAGATGTGCTCCTATTGCAGGAACACAAGCTTTCAGCTTCTCATACTAGTGTGGATAGGTCCTCACAGGATGCTCCCACACCTACTGGTAACCTTCGATTGGCGAGCAGGGGAGGAGCGGGGGTGTCTGTACCTCCATCGATGCTTCTCTAGTTCAACATGTGTGTGGTTTTGGCACCTTGATCCTAGGACGAGCGCTTTGGGTGGGCTTGAATATTGAGGGATCCTGCATCGGCATCCTCAATATCTATGCCCCGACCGACCTTAGACGGAGAGCCGCTTTCTGGAGCTCTTTGACAGATTTATTGCCAGAGATGGATTCTTGGATTGTTGGAGGGGATTTCAATAACCTTGAGGCTTTAGAGGATCAGCAGGGACAGGGCCCAGAGTTCCTCGGTATAGCTCAGGCGGAGCAGGCGGAATGAGACTCCTTCTTGTTCGCTGTGGGAGGTCGGGACAATTGGAGGGAGCCTTCCTTTTGCAAATGGACAGGGAGCTTGGACTTCTCTTAGGGTTACAGGAGGGAGGGAGGTAGACTTCTGAAGTGGTTGGACGGTTTCTATGTCAGTGATTGGGCGATAGGCAGAGGTGGAGAGTCAGGGGTGATTCCAGGGACGACCCTCTCTGACCATGCCCCAGTCATCCTAGTCCTGGACTGAGCCTCTCATTCCTTACCTCCACGCTCGTGCCGGATCCCAGACTCGGTCTACTTTAGAGCAGTGGTTCACAGCAAGATAGTGGACCTGTGGGAGCAAGATTGGGACCCCATGAGGGATATGGCAGCTCAGGTAGCTCAGGTTCTTGCCGAGTCTAGTCTCATATGTCAGCAGGAGGCGATTCTGGTCAGGCAACAGTGGTGGGTGAAGGAGAGGGGTCTTAGACAAGACCTTGCCTCGATACAACGAATGCAACAGTCTTCTCCAGGCTCTGAGGAGCTCAGACGACAGGAGGTTAGAGCCCAAGCCATGTTAGAGGAGATCACCCAACGACACTCACAGTTCTCGTTTCATGCTTCCAAGTCCTTTTGGGCTAGGAAAGGCGACAGGATGTGCAGAGAGTTCTTCAAGACTCATGGCCAGAGGTCAGCAGGGGAACAGCTTCGATCCCTTAGAGCGCAGGATGGTAGTGTCAGGACAGATCTAGATGAGGTCAGGGACTTGGCGACAGATTTCTACAGATCCCTGTTCTAGCAGGAGCCCCCAGACCCTCATGCCCGCCGATGTAGGGAGGAGGTGTGGAGGTATACGTCGTCGCTCGTGCAGCCTAGCATGAGTGAAACTCTTCTCACCCCTTTCACCATGGCAGAGATGCAAGACGCTGTGAGCACTATTGATGGGCAGAAATGCCCAGGTGAGGATGGGCTCTCTAGAGCTTTCTTCACCACCTTCTAGGAGCAGGTCCACCAGCCCTTGCTCGCAGCCTTCCAGCATATCTTCTCCAGTGGACAAATGCCAGAGAGCCTTGCGACAGGCTTGATTTGCCTCATCCCCAAAGGGGAGGAGATCAGACAGTGGCGCCCTATCACCCTCCTCCCGACTACCTATAAAATCCTCGCCAAGATGATCAATAGCCGCATCTGACCCCTGCTACATGACCTGATCCATGATACCCAGACTGGTTTTGTCCAAGATCGCAGCATTTTGGACATCTTCACATTCTCAGAGGCGACGGAGTGGGCCCAGCATAGTGGCCAGCACCTTGCCATACTCCTTCTTGACTTTGAGAAGGCGTACGACAGGGTAGACTGGTCCTTCTTGGAGGGCACACTTTCTCGGTTCGGTTTCCCGGCGGACGAGTGGATCAGAGGTATTGCTAGCCTCTATAGATCGGCCTCCAGCCGGGTTATCATCAGTGGCAGGATGGGGGAGAGATTCACCCTCGAGCGCTCGGTACGTCAGGGCTACCCGCTTGCACCCTACCTCTTCCTATTTTTTGCGGAGGCCATGACACACTTCCTAAGAGCCCGTACCACTGGTCTTCAAGGGATGCGCCTCCCTATTTAGGACGATGCAGAACTTTTGGTCTCTGAGTATGCAGACGACACGGCCCTGTATGTTCACGATGATATCGAGTCACTGAAGCGAGTGAGACTGTCTTTAGAGGTTGCCTAGCCACTAGAGCGAAAATCAACTGGCATAAGTCAGTTGGTTTTCTTATGGATCCGGGAGCCAGCTCACAGTGGGGTATCTTCCTGGGGTTTTGCTGGATCCCTAGAGGACAGACGACACGTTACCTGGGATTCCAAGTAGGGCTGGATATCACGCCGGCTCAGTAGTTCCTACCGGTCCTAGTTTCCATACAACGGAAGCTAGCCTTCTAGAGCACGGCTCGGCTATCTTTGGCAGGCAGGGCCCTTGTGGTCAATCAGGTCCTTCTAGCCACCGCTTGGTACGTGGCATCTTACTGGTGTTTCTCGAGATCGTGTGTAGCCCAACTGAGGAGACTGGTGCGAAACTTTCTGTGGTCTGACTCAGATGGTTCCGGCACCACCAGAGCCTGGGTCGCCTGGTAGATGGTCATTCTCCCTCAGACAGAGGGTGGTCTTGGCATCATAGATCCAGAACTGCAAAGTCAGGCATTACTTGGCAAGTTAGTCATCCGCAGTCTGACCCCAGGAGGGCAGACGTGGAAGCTCTTGCTTCAGCATGGTCTCAGCACATGTATCCCCTAGAGAGGGGGTGATTGGCAGCCGTCTATCCGGTGGATTTTCACTTTAGCCCCGTTGATTTAGCCCCAGTCCCTCTTCCTCCGTGGCCTCATCTCGGTCTGGAGGAAGTTGCCGCACAACCTCTCTCAGGTTCCCCCCAGCTGCGAGAGGAGATAGATAGATAGCCCCTGATCTGGAGCAGCTAGGTGACAGATGATACAGGTCGCCAGCGATCCCATATCCCATGGGCGCTCTAGGTGCCAGGCGAGCTGGCAGTAGCAGTAGGTACAGCACGTGGGATCCAGGCTCAGCGAGCGGAGATCGATGCTACCATTCTTGCAGGTTGGAGGATTCCCATGATCACCAGACAGCTCCTCCCAGGAGAGGAGAGGTCGCTAGGGCAGTTCACAACCTGCGGCATTCCTTTGGTTATTGCAGGCCTTTTCTCGGACTCCTCGATTCACTTCTTCTCCGTCGCCGATGGTAGCCGTCTCCAGAGTAGAGAGGCCCCCAGCTTCCCTAGCAGCGCCTTCGCATCATAGGGCTACAAGGAAAATGTGGCATATAGACCCCCTGATTGTTTAGGACCAGGACTGGAGACTCTGGATCTAGGAGGGCTGCTCCTTAACAGAGGTGGAGTGGGACCCAGGGGAGTGGCACTGGCCACCACTAGAGACCTCAGAGAACCCTACCCCCTTCTTCTCATATAGTGCGCGTACTGGTAGGTGTGCTCTTAGGGCTCTCCAGCATCGGCTACCCACCCAGGCACATAGTTGGTATGCCCAAGGGATATCTCTGGTTTTTATTCGTACATTCTGGAAGACTCTGTGGGCAAGTTGGCGGCCGAGGAAGATCTCCTACTTTCGATGGTGGTCCATAAGGGGCTACCAATTGGGAGATGGCTGAGGCAGATGGGGCAGGAGGGGCACTACCAGATGTGTTTTCAGGAGAAGGAGTCCCTGAAGCACTACCTTTGGAGCTGCTCGCATGCTCAAACAGTGTGGAAGGGAGTCATGGGGATCTTAGCGAGGGCTGCGCCCGAGCTAGGACCGATCACTTGGGGAGCCATTTGCTGGTGCAGCACCGAGATGGGACATCACTTGGCTTATGAGTTCTCTCGGCAAGATCCAGTTTTCTTCATCACGCAGGCCACCTGCGCATACATGGATAGCTTCCCTTGGCATGTGACAGAGACAGATGCAGGAGCGATGACTCGACACCTAGTTTGGGAGATCATAGGGAGTATTGTAGGCTAGCATATCTGGACTTCTAGATGCACGCAGACCTTAGGAGATCAAGCTTCTTCTGCTACCCAGACCCTTGCAGACATTTGGAGCACGATCGTTCACACGCTCAAGGGTCAGTGGGATCAGATTCAGGGGGAGACCTAGGCAGGAGAAGCGACGGCGCTTCCTTCGTGACTGGGACCATCAAGAGCTATTCTTCCAGCACTCTGCTTAGAGTCTTTAGTGGCATTACTCCCCCCCACCATGGCTGTTTGTCCACACTTAGATGATTATGCCCTCAGAGGCTTGTAATTATTTTGTTACCACGGGCTGTATCCGTTTTGTGATTATAGCCCGCTGGCCTTTAGGCCTTCTTGTACTCTTGTTTTCAAGCAATATAATTAGCACTACTTTTTGTGCAAAAAAAAAGAATGGATATCACTATCAAATATATAATGGTTCTTTGAGGATGAGTTTGGGATGTTCCTGGATTCATCTAGATATATCACATATATAGTGGCTCTTACATCAAAAAATTCTTAGAAAAAGATTCATACAAAACTTGCTATGCTACGAGTATGTGTCTAGCTAACTATTGTGCTAGGTTGGGGACTTTGTTGTGGTGTCCTAAAACTGCCTTCAGGTAGGTGCCCAGTTGTTGAGCTAGTTGTGTTAGGGGGATTTGCGCTAGTAGCATTGTTTTGATATTTCCCCCTGATATGCATATATTCTCAGCAATGCAGGAGTGTGTGTTGTTCATTTTCTATCTCCCTTGTGGGATAGATTTTGCAAGTTCTTGCATGCCTTGGAATTCTGGGTCAGTGTCCATCTAATCCTTTCTACCTCTATCATGAGAGTTGGTCCTTATTCTGTAGATACCTCTCGTTGAACTCTTACATTTCATATTCATCCATTGGATTGATCTCCTGTGTAGAAATCCATTTTCGATCGGGGGTTTTTTGCATAATTTTTGTAGCATTTTCTGCATAATTTCTGTATTATTTTTTGCATTTTTTTGCAGGGCCTATAAGGCCTGCTTTCATGCAGCCCGTGCTGCTGGCCATGGGCCTAGAACCTGTCCTATTTGTGGGCCCTTCTACACACCATCTAGGGCTTAGGAGTTGTTCACTTTGGGCAACAACGGATAGAAGTACAGTTTAGAAGATGAGATCATTGCGTGTGTAGAGTAGCGACAAAGCTGTGCTTTTAATATCTTGAGCTTAAAAGATGGTATGATGAATCTTAAAGGACTAGGGTAGCCAGAAACCTCTCTAGAAAAGATCCAAGCATGGGGTTGTTTCGGATTTACTAAAACAAGCACAGTGGTTTTGGCATTGTAAATGCATATTTTATTTTTCTAGGATAAGTGGAATACATTTTCCTCGGTGGCTAACTACATCGACACAATGAGAATACATATTCTTGTACTATCTCAGTCGTCCACTACTCCAAGGCACCCCATGATGTCCTCATGTTGGTCTAAATCCATTTTGAAGACACTTTTGCCCTTCTTTTGTGTAGACACATCTTGCAACTAGAGCTTGATAGCTCTTACTAGATGAAAATACACAAATGTTTGCGGACTCTTGTGTAACAAAATGTAATTGTGGCCTCTCTTGGATGTTTTTTTGTACCAAATAGCTCCAAATACTAGATCCCAATTCTCATAGGTTATTCCCTAATGACCCTTCAATTCTTTCTCAATCTTGTGCTTGGGGTTGGTACACTGTAACATAAAGTATGAATCATCTTCCTTGTTCTACCTAAGTTAGCGACAACGACAAAGTTATCTCCCTCTTCTAGACAATCAGTACTCTTCCAGACAATCAGTGAGGTCATCAAAACACTTCCCGAATTGTGGTGAGTCATTGTTTGTCTCTCCATTGTTTGTCACTCCATCTTCACCTAGAGGAAAAACTTGAACTACCTCCCATCTCTTCATAATTGCAATGTCCTCAAAATTGTGATGATCCCCTATGATGCAATTACTGCAAAAACAAGAAATCTTCCTTGTTTTGAGTAGGTGGTTGTTTGAAATACCCCATATGATGTGCAAACTACAAGTCCCTTTAATGACCTAACAATCATGTTTGCTTTTCCTTTGCACATAATTCACTTTCATGAAAGACTTTGCACACTACATGATTCCTGAGGCTTTGTTTATTGTATGTTGATTGTGCCCCTATCGAGAGGTTGGCTATGAGCTATGTTATAGCATCATGGGCATCATTGAGATTTTTTGGAGGGCATGTTAATTGATGTCTAGATTGAACTGGCTTAATAACAACACCACATCCATCATGTTCCCCCTTGCCATGGCTAGACCCAAAGAAATTCATTGTCATGTTTAGACTGGACAAGGATTTAAATCTTGAGACAAAGTAGAATCCATAGGCTGATTGAAATTGAGAGGAAGCACCATCTGACCACACTCAATGTTGTGTAATATTCTTTACATGGGGATCATAATTATTAAGCCATTCCCAATGCAATAGAAAAGTATGCTGCACAAATAAGGTGCCGTGTTCCATATCATTTAAAATGTAGAAATGGTATGTGCCACTACACTAACTTGGACTCTGAGTCAGCAAGCAGATTAGCATCAGTTGTTTAAGAATCAAGCAAATGACTGCACATGATATACACTAGAATTGTTATACTAGAATGAGTACTTTGCATCTCATCTTGTTCTTGAAATGAGTAGTTTTTTGTAAAATCTACGACAGAGATGATAGTGTCATGGGGAAAATTGGCAAGGGAGTTCTTGAGTTGCTTATCTTGCTATAGCTAGCCATGAAATTATGACGCACATATTTTAGGATGGGTTGAACCAAGTTCTCTACAAGCTTCCTTGGCTAAATTCTCTAATGCATAGTAGCCATCTCTTTTTCTCTAATCCTTCAACATTAACATGTTCAAATCTCCTCCATTTTAGAGCAACAAGGTTGTCTTCCCTCATTCCATTTGGACAGACATGAAATTGTCTCTTCTTCAGACTACACTGCATACATGTGCCAAAAATGCATTCAACGTGATGCTACTTTAGAGTCTCCCTTTGGACATAGTGTTAGGAGCAACCTGATAATAGAGCAACAGTGCAAGAAGTGAAATGTGTAAAAGACACAATACAGAAAGTGCACAGAATGGAAGAGACAAAGAGACACCGATATATGTGGTTCACCCAATGTGGGCTATTTCCATGGAGAAACAGCCAATCTTGTATCTTTCTTATCCAACAAGTGAAGATACAACATACAAGTAGTATATCCACTGCTCTCCTGCTATGTGAGCCACACCCTTATCTTAAAATTTTGATAACAAAACTCATAAGCAACTCATGCACCTATCAAGCCCCCTTGGAACCTGCTGTCCTAGGGGGGACGTTGTCCCCCCCCCCCCCCCCCCTTCATGGAATGGGTATAAGCATGCCTAGGTCTAAAGCACAACCCAAAAATAACCCTCCCATAACCTAGAAATTAAACTTAAATAATTTAACTCCTAGGAACACAACAATTTCAACCACCAGGCTGGTCATCAATTATTTTTGTTGCAAAATGGTATTTTTTTAAATTTTTGTTCAACCATGTTGGTTTAGGACAATCACATAACTTTTGTTTGACCTAAACCAGCTTGGTGATATATTGCATGACGTTCCAACCAATGGGCTAGTTTAGGACAATCACAATAAGTCTAAGCTATCTCAATTTAGAAATTAGTTGGTATATGACCCGAACTAGCCTAAAAATTAAACTTACCTAATTTAACTACTAGGAAACACATCAATTTCAACCACTGGGCTAATCATCAATGACAAATTAGCAATATAAACTTAAATAATTTAACTACTAGGAAATAGAGCAATTTCAACCATGGGGCTGGTCATCAATCAGACAATAACAATATATTATTGTTATTTCTATTGTGAAATATATTGATGTTCAACCACACTGGCTTAGGACAATCACATAGCTGGTTAGAGAGAAGGTAGAAGAGTGTAGAGGAAAAAATCTATGATTGGATAAGAGAGGAGTGAAGAGTCTAGAAGATAAGAGATGAGGTGGAGAGATAAGTATGAGTGGACACATGGCATGATGATGTGTGAAGGTGACCTTCAGGCTCTAAATAAATGAAGCCTCTCATTGTATTGAGTGTTGCCTCTCATGGAGTTTCTTGTGTGGTTTGAGCCTCCATAGATCATATACTCTTCTTATGTGCACTAGGCCTAGTGGTAGTCATTTCTAGTTTTCTAATTGGGTAACCAGAGCGTTGACTCTTCTGATAGCTTCCCCCACTACTCAATCTCCTCTCTTTTCTTCCCATTGAGATTTCTTCCCTTGACATTTTGCCTCTTTCCTCTCACATATGAGTTGAGTTTTTCTAGTTTGCTATGGGTCATGGGATGGAAAAGTGACTGTGTGATGAAATCGGCAATAGTTTTGTCTATATATGCTTAATCAATTGTCTTTATGCATACATGCCTTGCAATTGGCCATCTTCATAGCACTACATTACCAGTTTGGTAGTTGAAATTATGACAGTGTCAACCATCCCGGTGGTTGAAATTGTGACTATCCTAAATGTCTCCTAAACCAGCCCGGTGGTTGACTATCCTAAACATGTCCTAAACTACCTTGGTGATTGAAATTGTGACTATCCTAAACCAACCCAGTAGTTGAAATTGTGACTATCCTAAACCAGCGCGATGGTTGAAAATTGTTTTGCTTCATTATATACTTTAATTAGACTATGTTTTGTCTTGTTTTAGGAGTGCAAAAAGGGAGCTCATTGTACTGTTGTTCCATTTAAAAGAGGGCTCACTATTCTCTTGTTCCCACATGTTGGGTCAGCAGACAGAGTTGTATCTCAAGTTTATGGATCAAAATTCGAACATTTCAATTAGGCAGAGGAGCTTTGAGCATTGTAAGCAATGTTTATTGTTGCTAAACACACATAGACTTGGACCTCCGGTAAGCTATGAATGACTTGAGATCTGGCCTGTTGGAGCATTGCTCCATGGGCATTGATGCCCATGCCTCCCCGATGAATGCACAGTCTGCAAGCCTCCTAGATCCTCATCATGTGTTGCAAGGGAGAGCAAGTTTTGTAGCCTAAGGACTCTATGGGAGCCAGTGGGTTGCCAAAGGGAGACCGTGAGTGGCACTGCATTGAATGTATTCATGGCACATGAAAGCATTGCAGTCTGAAGCTAAAGAAGAAGACATTTCATATCTATCCAAATGAAATGAGGGAAGACATAGCTTGATGGTCTCAACTTCACATATTAGGCAATAACATGTATATTGCTTTTCATTTCTAAATTTCACAATTAGAAAATAACTATATATTGCTTTTCATTTTTGAATTTCACAATTTCAACCACAATTTCAGTCAGTAACTTACCACCAAGCTAGTCAACAACTAATCTCTATTCAACCACGCTGGTTCAAGACAATCACATAACTAGTGATTGAGCTGAAGCAGCCACATTTGCATGATTTTCCAACCATTGGGTTGGTTTAGTAAAATAACAATATATTGCTATTCTATTGTGAAATATATTGCTTTTAATTTTTGCTCAACCATGCCACCGGGTTGGACAACAACTAATGTATGTTCAACCACGTTGGTTTAAGACAATCACATAACTGGCAATTGAGTTGAACCAGCCTACGGTTGCATGCTACGGTTGCATGATGTTCCAACCAGCACGTTGGTTTAGGACAATCACATTTTGTCCAAGCCTGGTTTAAGAAATGAAATGTCAAGTAAACTATCCCAAAGCTCAATCACAAACAACCATCGATTGGTTTAGGCACCATTGACCTGCGTTGTATCTAGCATGTGTATGATATGCTCCTCAAACAACTTGTGTCCGTTCGCTTTTTATAGATGTCCTTTCTATTTGGAGAAACTCTCCTAGTTTTGTGCCAAAACGTCGTCACTGTAGCAATGAATTCCGCACTTAGGCTGCCTCTCCTTTTCTTGTGTTCTATTGAAGCCCGCAGACTTCTCGGATCAGGATGATTGTGCATTGCTTCTACTCTACATTCAACCATTGGAGCCATGTCAATCCTTCAAGTTGACAACATCTTCGACATTATGTGCCTAAGCTATTTCTCCTTTGTTTCAGGGAACACCAACATAGCTAATGTCACCCTCTTTGCAGCTAGTTGATCTAAGCTATGCACCCCTTTCACTTTCTGTAGGCCATTTCTTAGGTTAGACATCGTCTCTTAGGCGTGCATCTCCCGAGGTGTTGGTAGGGTTTTTACTCTACGAAGTTTAGGATGTAGCAGGCTAAAGATTGTGAAGACTTGAGACTAGTAATCACCTGAATGGCCTGATGTTACTGCCTCAAATGCTCCCACCAATCATGACATCCAAAAATTAGATGCACTATTTGACGCATCTATAGACATGCTCCGACAGATGCCTTTTTAAAAGAAACCGAAAAGGACATGCGCCCAACCCCAAAAAGAACAATACTAGTACCAAAAACATCCCTTCCCTGCATACGACAAAGGATGAATCCAAAGAGAGCAACTTCCAAAGAAGACCAACCACCAAGAGACTTACCTTGGATAGAGGTATGGAAGCTTCTTGTCCTTCAAAGCTGCTTCTCTTTCTTCTCTTCCTTGTTTACCTCTTCTCTTGTATGCTTGGGGATGACTGTATAAGCTTAGAGATGAGTGTGGGTGCTGGGAGATAAGTGTGGATGCCTAGAGCTGTGTCTGTTAATAGGAAACCAAGCCACGCGATGCTAAAAGTATGTGAAGGAAATCAAGTGCACTAAAAGTAGGTCCGAAAATCAGCTCGCAGTTTGCGTGTCTAAAAGCGCATCTATCAGTGCAGCTACAATATGTTTTAGACGTGCCTATAGACATGTTCCATAGTACAAACGTGGTGTTAGACGTGCTTTTAGATGCTACATAGAGTTTTGACATTTACAACTCATGCAAGAACACATTTTTTGGGTTGTTTATCTGTAGGATGTCTTCATCTTCAACAAGTAGCTCGAGTGAGGATGAATCCCTCCATATCCACCATCATGAAATGTGGTTGGAGCAAAAAATAAAATGTATGTGTGATCGATGTCGAGGAAACATGTATCATGCATGCAGAATTACACTCAATCACATCATAAAGTATGGAGAATGGGATGCGACCATAAACATGGTAAGTGTTAAAGAGTTAAGATTTACTGAGATACCTATGGGCATTCATGTGTTTGATATATGATCCTTTTTTAATTTGATATAGGATGCAGTGCCACACCCGCATATGTTGCCCTATGCTCATAGTGAGGAGGCAAAGTGTTAGCGATATGAGGTGGGATCTTCAGGAGGGACTGTTATGGATGCATGGAGTGATGGTGACACTAGCCCTCCACCATTACCTAATGAGGCCATGGAGGAGGAGGTGTTTGATGATATGGTGCAGGATTTATATATCCATAAGTCCTCAGGTAGGGATGATAGCATGGAGTAAGACGATCTTTTTACTGCAGCATCGACTCCACTATTTGAGGGGTGCACATTCTTTGTTCTACGTGCCTCCCTTGAGTTACTAAACTTGCAGACCATCTATGGATGGAGCAATGAAAGTTTGAATGCATTACTCAAGTAAGCTTTTAGAGTCTATTTTGCAAACATGGTGAATTATGCTAGTGGATCAATTACTCGAATGCTTTTTCTCATTTATGGTCTTCACGTGCAGGCTATTGTGTAAAATGCTTCCTTCCAAGGGAGAATAAATTACCGATCTCAAGAGATATGGCAAGGCAACATGTGACCTCTCTTGAAGGACTAGATTACAAGCACATCCATGCATGCATCAATGATTGCATTCTGTTTCGTGGACCACATAAGGATGCAAGAGAGTGTCCTACTTGTGGAGAGGCAAGATATAGAGCAGATCTCAAAACTTTGGATGTGCCTCGTAAGGTTCTGTGACATTTTCCCATAATCCCTCGCATCCAACATATGTTCAAGTGCAAATCCATTGCAGAGCTCATGTCATGGCATTCCTCCCATCGATCAACCAATGGCAAGTGGAGAACTCCTGTAGATACTCCTACGTGGAAGCATATTGAAGACACATGGCCAAGCTTCAAGGAAGAACCTAGGAACTTGAGACTTGGATTGGGTATGGATGGTTTCAAAAGCACCTCTTACAGTGTATGGCCAGTGATATTGGTGAATTATAATCTTCCACCCTCTATGGCGATTAAGAAAGGACATGTTGTGTTATCCCTTCTAATTCCAAGAAAACATAAAGTAAAAAATCTTGATGTTTATTTGGAGCCTTTGATTGATGAGCTAGAGATACATCATGCACCTCGATACCTTTGATTGGTATTGAGGTGCATGATGTGAGCAGGCCTCCCTCATCACACGAGACTTCAACTGCAAAGTCTTCTTAATGTGGATGATGCATGACTTTCCACGAGTGTTCAAGTAAGCATTAAACTTTTAATTATGAATAGGCAATCGATGTGGCACCCTAAACCCACCTTGAACTCTTGATTACGTCTATTGTTCAGGTCTCAGTACATTGGGTTACCATGCATGTCCTATTTGTGGTCCTTCGCTAGTTGCCTCATGGGCACATACACATTGAATAAGGTCATCTATGAGAATCACCATTGATTTCTTCCACCTAATCATCCTAGATATGTCGCCCCATGGAATGAAGTCCCGCCATAGTCACTCACTGCAGGAGATTGGATGAGAATTTGGTATGATTCCACGACTCCTCCACCACTTGGCATGAGCCAGTAAGGGTTTGTAACTATTATGTGCTATATTGAATGGAGATAAAGATTGCACACTAACACTACTAGCTCAAGATCAATTGATCCCATGCATATCTTCAAGAATGTGGCATCTACCATTTGGGAACATTTGAATGGGACATGAGATTCCACATGCATAAGGGAGGATCTATGCACCACAGGGAGGATGCATGAAGCTTGGCCACAAGAGAGGCCAAATGGGTGTGTCTTTTTACCTCGTGCACTGTGGAGGTTATCAAAGCTAGAGATGGTGGCGATGAAACGAGCTATCACTACAATTCATACTCCCACTAAATGCATGAGGTGTTTGAAGGGGGCCTTCACAAAGAGCAAGAAAAGAGGTGTAGAGCAATTATATGGCTTGAAATCTCATGATTGGCACAAGATGATCCAAGTAAGTATTTTTTGTGCATAATATATTTTTCCTTCCAAATTTGTGAGTGAATTAGAAGCAACTAATCAACCATTCCTCGTGTGTTCAGTTCATACTACCTACTAGCATTTCTCGTAGTGCATCGAAGGACGTGAAGGATTGTATTTATGAGATGGGCGAGCTTGTGAGGTACTTTACAGGATACAAAATGTGAAGCATATTAATGCTCCATGCAAGGTTTTCATATTGCTGATATGGTGTAATTTTTCCTTTCTATGTATGTGAGCTCAAAGGAAATAGATACCACCACGCTTGAGAATGCTCGAGTTATATCAATGGAGGTGATTTATTTAGTGGAGGAGACATTTCCATGTTCTATTCTCACAAGCCAACTACATCTCATAGTGCATTTGGTGGATGAGATTACTATATGCGAAACTGTACATGCACGATGGTTGTTCTTTCTCGAGCGCTTCATGAAGACCTTGAAGGGTTTCGTGAGACAAAATGCAAGGCCTGAAGGTAGCATGGCCAAGGGTTGGTTGGCAAAGTGTCACTTGTATATATTTCTGAGTTTCTTGTTGATGTGGATAGCTCTCTTTGACAACAATGGAGAGATTATGAAGACCTAAGGATGCCCTCTATTGTGCCTCAAGGGAAAGGACGAAGCAAAGTTATAGACACATAGTTGCTTAATAATATCAACCTTGATTGCATGCTTAATAGTGACGTGATGAAAAGATGGGTGACAAGATATGAGGATGCAAAGGCAAGAAGACAAGGAGAAAGGCCCCTCTTTCATACACACCACGGATCTCGTCTGCTATACCCTCAGCATCTAAGAACACTTCCAAAGGATATTCATGTGGATTGGCTACTTGACAAAATGGAGAGAGCAGAGAGAGACAAGGGGATGCATATCACAATGAAAGAATGGGAGTATGCTAGGGGATGCATGAGCAAGATCAGTATATAGAATGTCATGCATAAGTTAGGAGGTTTCAACAATTTAGATTGCTTTATTTAATTGATTTTGTCTTGGTATAGTGTACTATGTTTAATGGTATATGGTGTGAGGGCAGGCATTTTCGAACACAATGGATTGATGATAAGAGAAACACACAAGATTGCGGCATAATTGCTAGCTTTGAGGG